>NC_134908.1:21133503-21176003 GCF_041734735.1 Babylonia areolata
AAAAAAAAAAGAAAAAAAGAACTACTACTAAGGTTAAATTTCTCAACATAGAAACATGAATCACACATTTTGTGAATTTTCTTTCTTTTTTTTTTTAAGGACAGATACACAGAAGATAAAAAAAACAAAAAAACAAAAAAAAAACAAAAACAATAAAACTACTACTAAACAAAAAAAACCAAAAAAACAACAACAAAAAAACCCAACAACATTGATTTTGCTCTATTATTATCAATATCATTATCAGTGGTGATATTCTATTAATTCTTGCTGGTTTGCTTTTTTGATTAGACAGAGGTAGCAGATTTTGCTTGGTGATTCAGTATTCCTTGTCTAACAGGTCCCGTAATTATTTTGATCTAAAGTTGAAGTGGACTCAAAAGTTTTATTTATGGTGGTTGTATACATTATGTGTGTGTATGTATGTATGTATATGTATGTACGTGTGGGTATATATATGTGTATATATATATATGTGTGTGTGTGTGTGTGTGTGTGTGTGTGTGTGTGTGTGTGTGTGTGTGTGCGTGTGTGTGTGCGTGTGTGTGTGTGTGTGTGTGTGTGTGTGTGTGCGTGTGTGTGTGTGTGTGTGTGTGTGTGTGTGCGTGTGTGTGTGTGTGTGTGTGCGTGTGCGTGTGTGTGTGTGCGTGTGTGCGTGTGTGTGTGTGTGTGTGTGCGTGCGTGTGTGTGTGTGTGTGTGTGTGTGTGTGTGTGTGTGTGTGTGTGGAGGGGATGCAAGTGTTGCATGTGTATGCGTGTCAGTATTTGTGTAGTGGAGAGAGAGAGAGAGAGAGAGAGAGAGAGAGTTCTGGAAGGATTAGAAGTCAGTAGTAGTAGTAGTAGTAGTAGTAGTTGTTGTTGTTGTTGTAGAAGCAGTAGTAGTAGTAGTAGTAGCAGCCTACTTTGTATTTTGTTTGTTTTTCTATCTGTATTTCATTTTATCACAACAGATTTCTCTGTGTGAAATTCGGGCTGCTCTCTCCAGGGAGAGCACGTCGCTACACTACAGCGACACCCCACCTTTTTTTTTTTTTTCTTCCTGCGTGCAGTTTTATTTGTTTTTTTCCCATTGAAGTGGATTTTTCTACAGAATTTTGCCAGGAACAACCCTTTTGTTGTCGTGGGTTCTTTTACGTGCGCTAAGTGCATGCTTGCACACACGGGACCTCGGTTTATCGTCTCATTCGAATGACTAAGCGTCCAGACCACCACCACTCAAGGTCTATAGTGGAGGGGGAGAAAATATCGGCGGCTGAGCTGTGATTGGAACCAGCGCGGCGCTCAGATTCTCTCTGGCTTCCTAGGCGGACGCGTTACCTCTAGGCCATCACTCCACATCACCATTACGGTTATAATAATCATTGCTGTTGTTACTACTCCCTACGATATTAACTCTCTCCATACGAACGGCGACAGAGACGACGTTAACAGCGTTTCAGCCCAATTACCATCATCAAAATATTGCAAGCGGAAGGCTCTTACACTGAAGAGGTGAATGTTGACAAAGAATACCACAGTTCTGACGACGGAAGCTAAAGGTTGGGTCATTCAGACACCCACTGGACATCCGAGGGGTCTGTGTAGAGGAGAAGAGAGGACTGGCCGTACTGAGTGAGTTAACACTTTCTTCTTCTTCTTCTTTTCCAGTCGGGGTCTTCCTGCTCTACATCACCGTCATGCCATACCGATGTGCTGCCAGCTCTAACACGGCTGCTCTCTCCTTCTCCTTTCCCTTCCTTCAGGTCGTCCTCGTCTTCCTTGTCCCCTTCTTGCAGATGCAGGGGAAGGGGGGGGGAGGAGGAGGAGGAAGAGGAAGAACCTGCCTCGCTGTTCAGCAAGAACCTGAGGCAAAAGAGTTCTCTGTTGAATCCTAACTCCTGTACCACGTACTACCGTCTCACTCTTCCGGCGTTCGCCGAACCCAGTATGTGAATTGATTATTGATGCATTTATTTTCTGTTATTGATTGTTATGCTAATCGTGTGCGGGGGGGTGATGGATGCCGGCCTTGTGGTAACGCCGGTCCGCCTGTAACAATCATTATAAGGAAGCGAGAGAATCTGAGGCCGGGGTTCAAACCTCACACTCACGGCAAGACTGTTATCTCCTCCTGTACAAGATAGTGTGTTTTTTTTTTGGGTTTTTTTTTGTTGGTTTTTTTTGTATGCTAGTCATTTGGATGAGATGATAAAGCGGGGATCTCGTGTACAGCATGTACCTAGCGCGTGTTAAAGAACCCACGGCGACAGAAAGAAAATGGGGGAGGTGCTGCACTGTACTGCCCTCGTTTTTTCGATTTTTTTTTTTTTTTTTTTTTTTCTGGGTTTTCTTTTTTTTTTCTGTTTTTTGTTTTTTTTTGGGGTTTTTTCTTCTTCTTCTTTTCAGTTTTTTGTTCTGTCTGCAAGTGTATTTGTTTTGCCATAAAATGCCATGCATGTATATGAATGTGTATCAAGTTGAGTGTCTGTGTGTGTGTGTGTGTGTGCGCACGCGCGTGCGCGCGCGCACGTGCGTTTATGTAAGTTTGTCCTGCATATGTGTGCGTATGTGTTGAGGGTAGCTGTTTAGATATACATGTATGTTAAAATGTATGTATGCAGTGTGTGTGTGTGTGTTTTGTGTGTGTGTGTGGTCACATTTTGGTGTGTGTGTGTATGTAACATTGATGTAATGTTTTATGTTAACAAAGCGTTTTTGTAAAGCGCCAAGAGCTTTTTTCCCTCTTTCATCTTTTTTCCACTCCTGAATGAATGGTCGTTTTACGCTTCACTATTTAAACATCTGCTTAGGCAGACCAGGGCTCGTCAACCTTGGCCGGTAGCTGTTTTTTTGACTCACTTGTGTAAACAAAGTGAGTATGTTTTAACCCGGTGTTCGGTTGTCTGTGTGTGTGTGTGTGTGTGTCCGTGGTAAACTTTAACATTTTCTCTGCTAATACTTTGTCAGTTGACACCAAATTTGGCATAAAAATAGGAAAAATTCAGTTCTTTCCAGTCATCTTTTTAAAAACAATATTGCAGCTCTGGGATGGGCACAAAAAAAGAAAAAAAGAAGCATAATTATAAGCAAACTGCATTTATTGTTATATTTATATATATATTTTTTTTTTGTATTCTCTAAACTTGGCACTTTGACCTCTTATTCTGACACAACAACAAGAGGAGTCATTATTATCATTTTTTGTTAAAAGAGGAACTTCTTTTGCTAAGCATGGAATTTTTATTTATTTTGCAAACGTTTTGGTGCAGATAGTAAAAAAAAGGGAAATTACTCTGTAATTAATGCTAGGGGACTTAATTTATCACAAGTGAGTCTTGAAGGCCTTGCCTCTCTTGTTTTTAGTGAAGGAGAACTCCTGATTAAAAACCTCCGCTGCCTTGCAGGGGGCAATACCCACTCGTGGGGGAAAGGCTTCGGGAGACAACCCTGAGGTAAAAAAAAAAAAAAAAAATCTGGAGTCCGGGAGTCTCAAAGGCAGCTCTGTCGAGGCTGTATTCAGCAAAGCAACGTCCTTGAAACTCGCTCTGCGGATTGCGCTAGGAACTGTTTGTACAGTCTGCTCTTACCTTTCCATTGAATAGTCTCAGTGACGTGGAGAGAGAGGGAGAGAGAGAGAGAGGGGTGTGGGGGGGGGGGGGGGGGCTACTGCTTGGGTAACAGTGTGTTCTCCATGTCTAGCGACTGCCTTCCCATGATCTCTGCCTTAGAGGAGGCTCTATGACTGACGCTGTGCGGCCCCGGGAAATGTCACTGACCCAGAGCACGACTATGTGGTCTCTCGAGACTGAAAGGATGCCCACTGTTTAGACATGCAGCCATTTTGAGGGTGTGCACGCTGGGCGTGTTCGTAATTACAATACTCATAGAACAATGAAACGGATTATGGGATCTTTAACGTGCGCAGCTGATGTTGTGCTCAATCCATAGTCTCCAGAGACGGAAAGGATGCCCACTGTTTAGACATGCAGCCATTTTGAGGGTGTGCACGCTGGGCGTGTTCGTAATTACAATACTCATAGAACAATGAAACGGATTATGGGATCTTTAACGTGCGCAACTGAAGTTGTGCTAACTCCATAGTCTCCAGAGACGGGAAGGATGCCCACTGTTTAGACATGCAGCCATTTTGAGGGTGTGCACGCTGGGCGTGTTCGTAATTACAATACTCATAGAACAATGAAACGGATTATGGGATCTTTAACGTGCGCAGCTGATGTTGTGCTCAATCCATAGTCTCCAGAGACGGGAAGGATGCCCACTGTTTAGACATGCAGCCATTTTGAGGGTGTGCACGCTCGGCGTGCTCGTAATTACTATACTCATAGAACACTGAAACGGATTACGCCGGGATCTTTAACGTGCGCAGCTGATGTTGTGCTGACTCCATTGTCTCCAGAGACGGGAAGGATGCCTACTGTTTAGACATGTAGCCATTTATTTTGGGTGTGTGCATGCTGGGTGTGCTCGTGATTCCTTTACCCACCGAACACTGAAACGGATTATGGGATCTTTAACGTGCGCAGCTGATGTTGTTGTGCATGTGTATACGCACGATCCTATGGAGTTCGGGCACTGCAACAGGCCTGTAATTATGTTGTCCTGGGTCACAACAACAGGCCTGTAATTATGTTGTCCTGGGTCACTACAACAGGCCTGTAATTATGTTGTCCTGGGTCGCTACAACAGGCCTGTAATTATGTTGTCCTGGGTCGCTACAACAGGCCTGTAATTATGTTGTCCTGGGTCACTGCAACAGGCCTGTAATTATGTTGTCCTGGGTCACAACAACAGGCCTGTAATTATGTTGTCTTGGGTCACAACAACAGGCCTGTAATTATGTTGTCCTGGGTCGCTACAAAAGGCCTGTAATTATGTTGTCCTGGGTCACTGCAACAGGCCTGTAATTATGTTGTCCTGGGTCACAACAACAGGCCTGTAATTATGTTGTCCTGGGTCACAACAACAGGCCTGTAATTATGTTGTCCTGGGTCGCTACAACAGGCCTGTAATTATGTTGTCCTGGGTCACTACAACAGGCCTGTAATTATGTTGTCCTGGGTCACTGCAACAGGCCTGTAATTATGTTGTCCTGGGTCGCTACAACAGGCCTGTAATTATGTTGTCCTGGGAGATGAGAGAGAAAACATCCCCACCCTTAATTAACCAACAGGACACCCAAACAGGCAGGGATTGAACGTATGCCCCTCAGGTTTGAAAGCGCAGCGCTTAAACAATGATAAACCATTCGACTGAGCACCCCCTCCTTAACCTACGTACTTCACGTTGCGGTGTTTTAACCCTTTCACCGCCAGTGAATTTAGAGTACAAAATTCCCTTGTGGTATAAACACAGACAAGACAGTGGCTAAGAATAGCTGGGGATTCCCCCCTGCAATGTATAGAAAATATGGCCTATCCTACCACCGAACATTAAGAGCAGTAGGTTCATGGATAACAAACCAAAGAATGGTCACCTTTCAGTGACATGGGTCCTCTACCACACCTGTGCATAAATGCGAGCTTGGCGGTGAAAGGGTTAACGTTCAAGGCCCCCCATCCGCGAGATTAACAGCTACAGTGAGAGTGAAATCATATCCACTGTGTCTTGAGCTAGGTATAGGAAGGCGGGACCCAGTCCTTTGAAAATTAATAACCTTGGACGCCGCCTAAAAAAAAAAATAAAATAAAAATTAAAATAAAAGTCTGGAGTCTGAAGGTAAAAAAAAAAAAGAAAGAAAAAGAAAAAAAGGTAACTTACTCCACTGCCCCCCTTGAAATAAAATTCCGTTTCGTTTCGTTTCGTTTCAGCACCAGTGGAGGTGTTGTTGGTTTTTTTTAACTTTTCTTTTGTTTCGTTTCGTTTCTTTTTTCATTTTCGAAAGTCCGGTCATCATCGACAATGTCTATTCCGTCCTGTGTGACAAAATGTTTTTATTCCGTTTAGGCCTTGGCCTGTTCGTGACTGAAGGGAGCGATCATGCAATTGCGTAAGTGCATCGTATAATTGTACAAAAAAAATACAAATAATGATTATAGAAATATCTGCACTGTTTTTTTTTCCCCAGTTTTATAATCTAAGTTGTAAACATGTGCAATGAGAGTGAGAGAGAGAGAGAGAGAGAGAGATACATTGGAAGTAGTAGTAGTAGTGGTGGTGGTAGTGTAGGGACTGGCATTTGACTGCCTAGGCCTCGTGGTCTTTTTTTTTTATGTCAGGTACAGGTACAGAATTTGAGACTTTTTTTTTTTTTTTTTTTTTAAAGCCTTTTTGGCATTAAATATATAGAAATCTTAATATCTTAATATAGAAATAGTTTAGGGTTGCGTACGAAATTTTTTAAATGTTCATTCATCAAAATCGAATGGTTTTATTAATGATTTAGAGTCATTGTCTAAAAGATTTTTGAACTGGCCAATAGTTTTAGCTGTTTTTGTTGAATTATTCACAGCATTCCATCCTTTAACTGCTCTAAAGCTAAAAGAAAACTTACGAATATTTGTTCAACAAAATTTTGTGAAAAGGTTAGTATTTGAACTTCTGGTAACATGGAGTTTGTTAGTAGAAAAGAAGGTGCAGGGGTCAGTGTCAACCATTTTATTAATTATCTTGAATACTTGTATCATGTCTCCTCTATATCTTCTGTATTTTTGTGAATGCAAGTTTAGTTGTCTCAAACGGTTTTGGTAGTCCAAATCTCTTAACTCTGGTATCATTTTAGTTCCCTTCAATATCGGTCTCCTTTTATTTGTGGGATACATATATCTTTTCTTTTACATGTTCTGTAAATCACTCGTCAAAGTCAGTAAATTTTTCTTTTAAATTGATGTTCATGTCAAGGAGATTTTTTTTTTTAATACATTAGTATTTAGTTTCCAATAGTAGTGCATTCCATATATTATGTGCAATTCTATTAGCTAATGAATTTTTCCTTGGGTTAGTATTACAGTGCTCTTTATAAATTTTCATCATTGAATTTCTTGTATTCTCATATTCTGACTTATTACAATTAGTGTTGTGTGTAGTTTTTCTGGGTTTTATCTGTGATTTTTTTTTCTCTGTGTGTGCGAGAGCTATTTTTCTGTGTCTGTGTATGCGAGTGTAATTTTTCCATGTCTGTGTATGCGAGTGAAATTTTTCCATGTCTGTGTATGCGAGTGAAATTTTTCCCTGTATGTGGTGAGTGTAATTTTTCATGTCTGTGTATGCTAGTGTAATTTTCTTTGTCTGTGCATGCAAGTGTAATTTTTCATGTCTGTGTATGCGAGTGTAATTTTTGATGTCTGTGCATGCGAGTGTAATCTTTCAGGTATGCAAGTGTAATTTTTCCATGTCTGTGTATGCAAGTGTAATTTTTTCATGTCTGTGCATGCGAGTGTAATTTTCCATGTCTGGTGTATGCGGGTGTAATTTTTTCATGTCTGTGCATGCGAGTGGAATTTTTCATGTCTGTGTATGCGAGTGTAATTTTCCATGTCTGGTGTATGCGGGTGTAATTTTTTCATGTCTGTGCATGCGAGTGGAATTTTTCCAGATCTCTGCAAGTGCAGTCGATTGACTGCCACCACAGGCATTCCATAAATAAACATGTATACATAACCTGTGTTTTTTGCTCGTGTGATGGAGAGAGAGAGAGAGATGTCTGAACAAGTAGTGTCTAAGAGCTGCAACTGTGCTGAAAAAAGGCTTTGTGTGTGTGTGTGCGCGTGGATGCGCGCGTGCGTGTGCGTGTGGTTGACTTGTTGGCCGTTAAACTGATGATGATGTATGTGTATCCATTTTTGTCTCACAACGCAAAACTCCCACGCTCTTCTCACACAAACCAAGGAAAACTCACCATGATCATCAAACTCCTCAAAAACCAATACTTTATTCTTCTCGAATCTCACGCACTTCCAACAGAACTTCACTCAGACATGCATGAAACGTCCGGGGGTGCTAATGTCTGCAGACTACCCCCACCCCCTCATCTCCCCCCCCCCTTCCCTCTCAATCCCCCTCTCCACACGCAGATTAAAGACTCGAGGCCCAATGAACCTAAAGCTCAAATACATCAGGAGGAAGTAACAGTTTTGTATTCTATCTTCCATGACTTTTGTGTTTTTTCTGCCAGCGTGACATTAAAAATAATGCAGACTGATGTCGAGATATTTCATTCATTTTGGCTACAGTTACATTTAAAATAATACAGTGTATTCAAAGCTACCTTTCCATTCTTTCTGATAACACTTTTTTTTTCCCAAGTTTGATTTCACTGTGAAACAAGTAAGGTTACATACAGGCTTGGGGAAAATTAAAGACAAACGACATATCATGATACATGTTAAGAGGCACGTTAAATCAAATACTTTTAAGTCGAGACAAAGGTTGAATGTCCAATAAATGTTGAACCTGAGGGGAACCAAACGTTAAAGAAACACAAAAAAGAAACAACTGGGCAAACCAACAAAAACCAACCACTGAAGGTAGAACCCTAGTTAATAAAAGCTGCATCTCAAAAATCTGACAACTCTTTCAAGTTGAACTTCAAAGGGGCAAAGCAACAGTACTTACAAATCCAGTCACAAAAAAAAAAAAAAAGAAGAAGAAAAAACCAAACAAAGGACACATATCAAAGTTCTGACACAAAACTTTCATTTCCAACACAAACCACTTGATGTGTCATCATCACAACATTTTTCTTTTCATTTCTGTTTTTTCCCCACAACTCTGCTGGCAATAACTTCAGAAACCATCATAATTTATTTTTAAGTACAGTCTTTAAAGGCATCTTTATTTTATTTATTCAATTTTTTTTTAACACTTTTTGCAAAAGGGTTGTAATCAATATATTATGTGACCAGATTTGCAATTTACAAAAAAAAAAGAGAAGTAAAAACCTAAAATTATTCACACCATTAACTTGGGGGAGAAAATGACAACAAAACAAAAACCACGATGGCAGGAAAAAAAAGGTATTTTCCACAAACTTGATTCTTCTACCTTCAAAAACTTTGCAGTGAATTCCCCAACCACAAATCTTACACACCCCAAAGAATCCAAACAAGATCAACCCATCTCCACTGAACCTTGGTGAAGTAATATCCATGTGGCACACAGCTACTTCTTTTTGGGTGCCTGTTAATGGTGTCAGTGATCTTGCTGAACTACAGCCATGCAATCTCAAAAGGAAGAATTCTAGATACCGAGTTGGTGACTGTCATCCTGACCTGTAAGCTCTGTCTTGTCTCAGTGAGGTGACAGCCCTTCACTGACATCCTGACCTGTAAGCTCTGTCTGATCTCATTGAGGTGACAGCCCTTCACTGACATCCTGACCTGTAAGCTCTGTCTGATCTCAGTGAGATGACAGTAAAGGTGGCAAGCACTTTAGTCAGCAAAAGGGGTAAATAAAAAGTAGAAAAACATCAAACAATTCATAGCAACAGAACAAAAAGAAGGAAAAAAAAAGAAAAGAAAAAAAGAAGGCACAAATTCTTCCACATAACTCAAAAGTTCTGCTACTGTTCCAGTGGAAAGGAAACCCCCCATCACATTCATCATCACATGATTTAACTTTTTTTTTTTAAGGTAATCACTATCACATGATTAAAGATAACCAAACCCAGACACTGCTGACTCACAGACTCCTGCTTGTCTCCCTTACATAAAAGCCGTGTTCAACCTCTTGCACCCCCCACAGAAAAGTATCCCCAGTGTTCTTCAGCTGTGGTTCAGTGATGTTGGAGGGTAGAGAGCTAGGAAGATTCACGCGTCCAAACATCTTCAAAGCCTTAAGTCACTCAGTACGGCCAGTCCTCTCTTCGCCTCTACACAGACCCCTGGGATGTCCAGTGGGTGTCTGAATGACCCAACCTTTAGCTTCCGTCATCAGAATTGTGGTATTCTTTGTCAACAGCCTTCCGCTTGCAATATTTTGATGATGGTAATTGGGGTGAAACGCTGTTAACGTTGTCTCTTGCGCCGTTCGTATGGAGAGAGTTAAAGGTGAGTGTGAAGATGCTTGTGTTCAGTAGGAAGATCATACTGTGTGTATAGCTGTGAAGACGCTTTTGGAAAAGGGGCTCAGAAAGCATAGGAGATGAAACAACTTTCCTGTTTTGATAAATTGTGTGTGTGTGTGTGCATGCATGCACATGCATGTGAGCATTTGCACACACACCATATTCCTCCCTTCAATTCAGCGCTTAAAATTATGTGTGGACACTGCAGCTACCATTTCATTCACGATCAAATTTAGCCCACATAGTCGTTCCGACAATACAAATCCTTCATTCAGAAATATATTTAGCATTTTCTTAATTCAGTGTAGCAATTTTAACCATGAAGCATCCATGTATCTAGCTCGGTAACAAACATATTTATTTTCTCACATTTTTCCTGTCCTGGAAATGATTCTTTCAGTACAAACTAAGTTGCTTAAAAAACTACTGGGTCAAACTTTAAAATTTATATATATATATATACCTTTTTAGAAAAAACCCAAACCTGAGAGTAGTACTTTGCTTGAAAGATCAACACCTATGTTTTTCAAATACGCCAAACTCAAACATACATGTATATGAATATTACTCGAACATACATGTATATGAATATTACTCAAACTTGGTGGGGGGGTGGGGGGGGGGGGGAACATCACTCATCTTCACGGAAGATGGAACTTAAAGGAAAAAAATTATTTCTTTGCAAGGTCAAACTTACCTCCTGGGATCCGACGGACACGACTAAACAAATTCCACACTTCTGTCACCACTTCTTTCCAGATCCTACTGAATGTTTTCCACACATAACAAAATGTTGCCATGTTGCTTTGCCAACTGATTTTACGGGTCTTTCTTTCCAGATTTCATTGTCCTGACTTCTTCTTCTGCGTTCACTCGTATGCACACAAGTGGGATTTTACGTGTATGACCGTTTTTACCCCGCCATGTAGGCAGCCATACTCCATTTTCGGGGGGGTGCATCCTGGGTATGTTCTTGTTTCCATAACCCACCAAACGCTGACATGGATTACAGGATCTTTAACGTGCATATTTGATCTTCCGCTTGCATATACACACGAAGGGGGTTCAGGCACTAGCAGGTCTGCACCATATGTTGACCTGGGAGATCGGAAAAATCTCTACCCTTTAACCACCAGGCGCCGTCACCATGATTCGAACCCGGGACCCTCAGATTGACAGTCCAACGCTTTAACCACTCGGCTATTGTGCCCGTCTCCGGTTCTGACAAAGCGCTGAAGCATGTGCGTCTGAGCTGCCATTGTGACTGTCAGAGGAAAAATTAACCGCGTGCAAATTTGTTTTTTTTCTGGAACGGCCACATACTTTCATAAAGTGGTGACGTTTTTGGTTGGTTATCCTGGAACAAATACTGGAAAACTTGGGATGGTAGGCATATCTGGCCAGTGTGTGTGTGTGTGTGTGTGAATGTATGTTTCTGTGTGTGCGTGTGTGTGTGTGTGTTGTGTGTGTGTGTGTGAATGTGTGCGTGTTGTGTGTCTGTGTGGCCATGGATCAATTCTACGACTACCTCCCTCTCTTTATGCTGTTAGTCACTCTCAAAGGTCACATGATAAACATCACTGTGTTCACGACGTTTCAAAACAATCAGAACCCACTGCCAAGACAAATGTACACAGATGAAAACATCATTAATGCTTAGGTTTATAAGGACAAACATTGGGTTGGTGTTTTTTTTTATAAGAAAAATACTTGCTTTTTAAAAAATAATATACTGTTCTTTTCTTCTGAGCAAAAAACACAATGTTTATAATAATAATTATAATACTAACAAACAACATTCTAAAGACTGTCGATGGACGAGTAAAGTTTTCACTAACTTGGGTTTGGGCCTTTTTTTTTTTTTTTTTTTTTTGGCAAAGGCTGCTTTAGGTTGTAAAAAGGTATCTATGAAAATATCCCTGTCTCTAAAAAAAGAACAACAAGGAACGGAAGACATTCACCACACATCCATGCGTCTTTGTGCCTGGGAAGCCTGACAGCAGGGGAGACATATACTGACAGAAGCAGGTGTATTAGTAGTGCGGCAATGTTTATCTTCATACAAACATCCAGAAAAAAACAAACAAACAAAAAAAAATCACTTCAATGTACGCCCCAACATTCTGAAAAGAAAATGTCTCTAATGTAAGCCCGAGCATTTACAGAAAAAAGAAAAAAAAACCAACATAAGCTCAAGCATTCAAAAATGAAAATTCTTCAACAACAGCCTGATCGTTCAAAAGAAAAATGTCTGAATATTAGCCAGAGCATCAAGAATCAGACACAAGACAATAAACAAACTTATAAATGAACAAGTAGATAAAAAATAAAATAAAATAACCAAAACACTTCCAAAACTAGTGCCATTTCAGGTGTTGAGAAAGAAAACATTCTATTTACTCATCGCTTACGTCTTCCTATATCCATGATCCAACATCAAGGATTTCACCAGCTGCAGGCAGTCTGAAAAATATGGCTTTTAATCATGGAAGTCCCATACACCATTTCACGAGGCTGATAATCATATAATCTAGTTTCACTCTTGCTTATCATTCCAGCCTGCTGTTTCAGTTTAAAACCAGGGAAGCGAGATCTGCGGAGTGGTGGCTTAGTGGTTAACCATCTGCGTAGGAAGCCAGACAAACTCAGGGGCTGATTGAATCCAACACTCACCAGAGTTTTCTCCCCCTCCACCAGACTTGAGTGGGGGTCTGGACGGATGAGATGATAAACCCGCTTTTGAGGGTGGACGCTGGTCATTTTGATCAGACGATAAACCTAGGTCCCACCGTGCAGCATGCACTTTGTGCATGTAAAAGATACCACGACAACAAAAGGGGCTGTCCCTGGCAGAAACCCTATAGAAAAAAACGTCCACTTTCATAGTAAAAGAAATACAACTGGGAAACAGAAAATATGTAAAAAAAAAAATAAAGGAGGGCAGCGCTACACAGTATCGACACACTTTCCCACAGGACAGCGGCCATGAATTTCACACACAAGCGTGCACACTGATCCTAATGTGAAAAATGGGCACACGTTCTGCTGTTTTAAAAAAAGAAAAAGAAAAAAAAACAACAGATGCCTGACCCAGCACAGGCCTTGTGACACAGATGCTGATTATCAAAGGGCAGATCACTAACGGAGCAACACGTACACAAAAAAACGGACACACGTACACAGCTGGACTCATGACCTTTGACCAAGCATAAATTTCACCAGCATGTTAAATCTTCTATCATCATTCACGAGTATTATTGTTTTTGCCCTTTTGATCACACTCATAAGTCTACACCACCAGCATGTTGGTTGGGTTTTTTTTTTCAAAATACATTTCAATACTTTAGTTTTCTTTTC
Source organism: Babylonia areolata (assembly GCF_041734735.1). Lineage (NCBI taxonomy): Eukaryota > Metazoa > Mollusca > Gastropoda > Neogastropoda > Buccinidae > Babylonia > Babylonia areolata. Next base: position 21,146,861 of record NC_134908.1, read on the forward strand.
GTAAGTCTATCGTTTTGTCCTTTCATCACATGTCTACGTCTACACAACAGCATGTTGTTTTTCAAAATACATGTTCATATATAATCATAACCGAGTAGGTTTTCTTTTCGTTAGGTCACTAACATGCTTCAAAACTTCATAGCTTGTTGTTGTGAGGGAGAATTGTCGTGACAACAAGATACTCAATGTTCATAGTTTTCAGATCGCTATCACAACAGGCAACAGTGGTTCAGAAGGAAAAGTCACAAGACAACGGAGAGAGGGTCAGAAGGTCAAGGTCACAGGAAAGCGCCCAGCACCTCGGCTCTTCCATCATTTTATGTGTATGTACATGTATACAACCTTTCATGTTCTGTGCAAAGGAAAGGCTTTTAAATCAATTTTTTAAAAAACAACATACCCCCCCCCCTAAAAAAAACAAACCTATCTCACACTCGATGCAAAGGACAAGGACGTAGTCTGCAAATCAAGTGAACCAGAGCATCATGGGGAATATGTCATCTCTCTCTCACACACACACACACACATTACTATGTAGTCTGTGTTTTAAGCATGACATTACTCCAAAACGTTAACAGAAAAGTCCAGTACATAGGATTCCAAAATGTTAACAAGCCTTCTCTATCTAGTCCACTTCTTCTCTATCTCGGCACTTTTTTTTTTTCTCGCGCAAAATTACACAGATTTCACCCAATTTACTCTAATTTAAAAAACACATTACATCAAAACTCAAGACTATGACCTCTTCTCTCCGCGTACAGTACCTCACCACTCATTTTTTTTCTTCTTCTTGCCGTCTGAACTGAACAACACGCTTAATTACACACCACAGACTTTTACACACACACACACACACGCAGGAAAAACAACAGACTCTACCATCGCACACTCAATACTACTGTATAATCATGGTGTCAACACAAATGTCCAAAATTGACCACCGACAAAAATCAACCGGGGGGAATTTATTTAAAAAATAAAATAAAATAAAAATTAATGCAAAAAGTTATTCCTAAAATTTCAAAACGAGCCAAATATCAGTCCGAAGGGGGAGACGGTGACAGGGGAAGAGCGTCGTTATCAAAAACACCACCATGCAGTAACTATTATTATACAGTATATACCCTCCAAAATAATACAACACCTTCAACTTAGCACATTTTGTGTTGTTGTTTTTTTTTTTAGGGTTTTTTCTTTTTCTTTTCCCACCACCATCAACATGGGTGGTTATCATGGAGAAGGGAAAACATCATTGCAAACATTATCATGGGCAAACACAGCAATGGGCAAGTGTATAAACTAGTTGTTTTTCTGTCTTCAGGGGAGGCAATTCAGAACACAACACCCAAACTGCTTACAGTAACAGGGTGACTTTCCCCACCGCCAGTAAAAAAAGAAAAGCATGAAAAAAAAAAAAAAAAAAAAAAATTCATTTTCATCCAGACACACACACAAAAAAACTACTACTAACATTTAACCCATACAAAAACACAAAAATTATAAAGCAAGTCATAACCAACCATGCTCAGAATCTTGAAAATATTTCTTCAAAATCCACAATCATTTTCCATATGAAATAAACTCTCAACCCCTCAAAAAAACCCCACAAAAAACAAACAAACAAAAAAACCAACTTTCTCACTCTCTCAAATTACCTTTCTCACTCCCTCTCCCATCCACACCTAAAAACTCTGCGATAAATAGAGGGCGACCTATTATCAACACATTCCCATCCAAACCACGCGTCACTGAACACAAAACAAACCTTCACACCCCCATCACACACAACCCTTCACCCCTACACACACACTGAGAGAAAATAAATTATCCTCTCTCTCTCTCTCTCACACACACACACACACAAAACTAAACACCCTCTCACACATACAGACACAACCGTATGTCCACTCTCTCTCTCTCTCACACACACACACACAGAGAAAACGACACACCCTCTCTATCTCACATTCACACACAAACAACACACCCTCTCACACACATAAAAACAACACACACCCTCCATACAAAAAGAGAAAACATTACATCTTCTCTCTTTCTCTCTCTCTCACACACACACACACACACAAAACAACACTCTCTCTCACACACACATACACACACACACACACACACAAAACAACACCCTCTCTCTCACAAACACACACAAAACAACACACACCGCACAAGCAACACCCACAGAGACAAAACTATTCTCACTAGCAACGACCGGCGAGCAAGGAACACTTAAAAAAACAAAACAAAAAAAAACCAAAAAAAAAAAAACGCACGCCCTAGCCAGCACTCATTGTGTAAATCCAAAGACAGGGGGTGCGGATCGCACTCCCAACGGCAGTTAGGCAAACCTGGCATCACACACAGCTGAGGGGGAGGGAAGGGGGGGGGGGATGCGGAGGGGAGGATGTGTATGCATGTGTGTGTTGGGGGAGGGGGTGTGGGAATACGACAGTAATGCAGAAAACAAAAGTGGGGCCGTGGGGGGGTGGGGGGGGAACTCTCTCCATAAACAAGGTACACGACTTCTCGTCCATGCTGCTTACGCTACCGATTCAGCTAGCACACAGGTATAAATAAAAAGGTAACGTTGGAACAAACCCCAGACACTTGCTATAAAAAGGAAGCGCCGGGCCTGTCCTTACACCAATCATCCGACATGTGCACACACACAGCAGCAACGACAGAAGAAATGTTCAAACACAAGAGACTAAAGTGAGGAAGGGAATGCCAACAGAAGTGAAAAGAACCAACCAACCAAAACCCAACAAATCAACCACCATCAGGCACAATGTCTTCCCTGTCTCCCCACTGACCTGTGTCGGCTGGACAATCCGGAGCCTTACCTGCTGCAATGTCCCCCCCACCCACCCACTACCCACCCCTTAACCCCCACCCACCATTACCCTGTTCCCATCATCATTCCTGACCCTTACACCACCCACCCCTTACAAACTAAAATACAATAATAAAAAAACAAAAAAGAAATGTAACACAAAAATGACAAACAAAAACAACAACAACAAAACCACATAAAGATGAACCCTCCCTTCCCAAAATTAAACCGCAAACAAACAAACAACAACAACAACCCCCCACCCCCCCTCCCACCCAACTACCCTTCCCTGTGCAGTACAAAACCTCAACAACTAATACCCCCCCCCCCCCCCAAAATATGTATATAAAAAAAAAAATTTAAAAAAAAACAAAAAAACCTGCCACCCTCCCCCAAACAATACAAAAACCACACACAAAAAACCCAAACCTTCCCCCAAAAAACCCCCACCCCCCCAAAAAAAACCCCCAACTAAAACCCCACCCCACTAAAAAAAAAACACCTTCCCAACACTCCGTACCTATGACACAAAAGGTAACAGCAAGCAGAGACAAAGACAAAAACACTGCCATCCATCCACACCAACCAACCAGAGACAGCGTAGACAAGGAAGTCGGTCAGCCAGGAGAGAGGGGACTGGACGTAGAAAGGGAGGAGGTAGGTAGGTAGGCAGGAAAATCAGGGTGGGGCGGGGGGGGTGTGGGGGGGAGGGATCAGCTGCTACCATGGCAACAACAAGAGGTGAGGGGGTAGAGGAGGAGGTGGGGTATGTGTGTGTGTGGGGGGGGGGTGAGGTGTTGGGGGGTGTCTCTCTCACAGGATGAGGCACTGCGAGTGGCCGTTGCGGGTGTGGCGGAGACGGGACTAGGGTCGGTAGTGCTGAAGGTAGGACAACTGCTTGGTGTTGATGGCACCCCGTCGCTGCTACCATGGCAACAACAAGAGGTGAGGGGTAGAGGAGGAGGTGGGGTGTGTGTGGGGGGAGGGCAGGGGGGGGGGGGTGTGTCTCTCTCACAGGATGAGGCACTGCGAGTGGCCGTTGCGGGTGTGGCGGAGACGGGACTTGGGTCGGTAGTGCTGAAGGTAGGACAACTGCTTGGTGTTGATGGCACCCCGTCGCTGCTACCATGGCAACAACAAGAGGTGAGGGGTAGAGGAGGAGGTGGGGTATGTGCGTGGGGGGGGGAGGGGGAGGGGGGGGGTGTCTCTCTCACAGGATGAGGCACTGCGAGTGCCCGTTGCGGGTGTGACGGAGACGGGACTTGGGTCGGTAGTGCTGAAGGTAGGACAACTGCTTGGTGTTGATGGCACCCCGTCGCTTTCTGCATCAAAACACACACACAGAAACACATTCCCTTCTCAGTCTCTCAAGGAGGCAGCACTGCATTCAGTTACCGGTACATCCATATACATGTACACACTTCAACTCATACGCTAGGTAAATGCCTAACCAGTAGCACCAACATCCAATGCCTTGAATGCATGCCTAAGGATTTCTTCCACAGAATTTTGTCAGAAGACAGTATTTATGTCGCCATGGGTTCTTTTTTTTCATTCAGTGAGCCAAGTCCAAGCTGCACACAGGACCTCAGTTTATTATCAAATCCCAATGTCTGGATGCTCAGTTTGATTTTTTTTCGTCAAATTTGGGAGAAAGGGTGAGATAGGGATTCGAACACAGTCCCTCAAGGAAACTGTTAGGGTCTTAACCATTCTGCCAACAGAGAGAGAACCAAACACCTTTCCTTTTTATCATCATCATTTTACCCCCAACATCATCATTGTTGTTCATCAAAGAAAAACTTACTTGATAAAGCACACGGTTCTGTATAGATGAAATCCATTTGTCCAGCCCCCAAAATAGATTTTTCACCAACTGTTAACCTGCATCTGTTCAATATTCTGATCCTGCTTTGGCTGTTGCACGCGTCGCACGCACGCACGCACACGCACACACATACCACTGAGATCTGACAAACCTACCTCCAGAAAATATTTTCCCCCTAACATACAGCTGCTTCCCTTGGGCGGAGTACAGGTATTTCTGTACTGCAGTGGACTCGTTCAGATTCCTTTCTCAACTGGTTATCTTCTCACTTGTGGTTTTAGCTTGTTGGCTTTAGCCTCTATGTTATATTCGCCTCTATCTTTAAAGGACTAAGCATGTTGTTGCCACAAAAAGACATCTATTTAGAACCACAACTACACGTCTCCGATTCACCCATTTTGATTGATATCTATTCATATATTCATTTATTTATATTTTATTTTTGTATTTGTATTTCTTTTTATCACAACAGATTTCTCTGTGTGAAATTCGGGCTGCTCTCCCCAGGGAGAGGCGCGTCGCTACACTACAGCGCCACCCATTTTTTTTGTATTTTTTCCTGCATGCAGTTTTATTTCTTTTTCCTATTGGAAGTGGATTTTTCTGCAGAATTTTGCCAGGAACAACCCTTTTGTTGCCGTGGGTTATTTTACGTGCGCTAAGTGCATGCTGCACATGGGACCTCGGTTTATCGTCTCATCCAAATGACTAGCATCCAGACCACCACTTAAGGTCTAGTGGAAGGGGGAGAAAATATCGGCGGCTGAGCCGTGATTCGAATCAGCACGCCCAGATTCTCTCGCTTCCTAGGCGGACACGGTACCTCTGGGCCATCACTTTGTTGTCCCGTGATTTCCCAGAATGTCCATAAAAACAATAATAATAAAATACTCGTTGAGTGCCTTCCTCCCAAAGAGAGAGTTCAAAGCACCTTACAGTAACCGTTAAACACATACACACACACATTTAATTATTTTCAAAAGAAAGAACAATAACGATTTAACACACAAAAGCATAAAACCTATTCAAAGACAGCATATTACCTTATTTACACTTGTATCTATTTATTCATTCATTCATTTCATTTTTTCCACTGTTAGGAAACAATTCTATTAGTTTTTTTGTTTAAATTACATTATTTATTTACACACACACATATGTGCGTGCGCATATTCTGGAGCTGTGTGGTTGTGGTTCCGGACAACACACACACACACACACACACACACACGTGTATCTCCCAAACTATTATTACTAATCAACAGGAAACAGCACTCACTGTCTGATGAGTTCCACAGCGTCTTCATACTTCATGCCAGCCTCCATCAGCGCAATGGCCACCAGCACTGGCGCCCTGAAAGCATTGCATCACCGTCTTCTACAGGTCTGAAGCTGACCACAGGGACGTATGTCCCAGTGATTAAAGGGCAGACAATCATCAGGGTTCCTACTCATGTCAGAAACAAAGCTGTCTTATCTTTTTCCTCACAGTCACATACATACAGTCACACACACACACAGATAATCAGTCACACACCAACACACACACACACAGTCACACAAAGAGACATTCATATAATTAGTCATGTGTATATATATATATATATATATAACATACATACACACACACAGACATACAATGATATACGGTCACACACAAACACACAGACTTACACACACAGTCACACACACACACATGCAGAGACACACAATCACACACAACAGAGTCATGCAGAGACAGACATACACACACAGTCACACACACACAAACACAAACAGAACCACACACACACACACACATGCACACAGAGTCACACACACACACACAGAGTCACACACACACACATTCTCACACACACACACACACAGAGAACCACACACACACACACACACACACATAGTCACACACACACACACACACAGAACCACACACACACAGAACCACACACACACACACAGTCACACACACACACACACATACACAGAACCACACACACACACACACACACACAGAGAACCACACACCACACACACACATACACACACAGTCACACACACACAAACATACACACACAGTCTCTCTCTCTCTCACACACACACACACACAGAACCACACACCACACACACACACACCCCAACCCACCCACTCAATCCCCCAACACCCAGCCAAAGCAGCAAAGCTTCGCAGACACCACTACCTCCACAACTCACATCACCTGCCCTCTCACACCCACACAACACCACACTTCCTTTCGTCGTCTTCTCAGACCTCTTTTTTTTAATCTTCTTATTCCTTCTTTTCCTTTCTTTCCATTCAATTCAATTCAAAATACTTTATTATCTGCTTCAACCAAAAACAGAAAATTTTCTTTAGGCTCACTTCAAATAAAATGCCCGTCAGCAAAAAACAACAACAAAAAACAAAAACAAAAAAAACTGACACACCCTTCACTTATCACCATGCACACATCAATTATTATGTAAAAAGAAAAACATGTGGGTAAGATACTATTACATTATGATTCAGAGTGTAACAACTGTGTGTGTGTGTCCATGCGTGTGCATGCATCGTTTTGTCCCAGCCATGAAGGGTATGGAGTAATCCTCTAAACACCTGCACATCCCCCCACCCCCTCCCAACGCTTTTGTGGCCAACGCCCAACCAGCAAGAACCCCCCCCCCCCCCCCAAAAAAAAAACAAACCCCGCACGGGACAACAAAGTGACATGAAGAGAGAGAAAAGTCAAGCGTGATGAAAGGATTTACACCCGACACACACCTGTACACAGGTCAAGTGCAACAGACCATGGGGTCAATGGGGTCACAGGTCAGTCAGTCAGTCAGTCCGTCCGTCCGTCCTTATGTCTACTTGGCTAATGGTCATTCACATGAGTGTACATCCCCAGGTCTGAGTCGCTTCTACGGACAAGGATTTTTACTCCATGGAGAAATGTGGCCTTGTCGTCAATGCACATGACCAGGAAGCGAGTCCACTTTCATGGGTTCTTCTTCTTCTTCTTCTTCATTCATGGGCTGCAACTCCCACGTTCACTCGCATGTATACGAGTGGGCTTTTACGTGCATGACCGTTTTTACCCCGCCATGTAGGCAGCCATACTCCCCTGGGGAGAGCAGCCCGAATTTCACACAGAGAAATCTGTTGTAATAAAAAGAAATACAAAAATACAAAATACAAAGTAGTGGCTGACACCCTGATCGGAAAGCTGTCTTCAGAGTCAGGTATCTGCCCTTCAGCTTGCTTCTCAAAGGTGTGTTGTCACCGTGTTTGGACAAATCCATACAAGCTACACAAACCACATCTGCTAGCTAGCAAGGCAGGAACCTGACCAGCAGCCATAACCCTACGTGCTCAGTCAGGCCCGGAGTGCATGGACACTATGTGCTATCTGTGAACCTATCAGAGCAGTCAGCACTAGACAGAGGGTGAAACCATCACCCTCCCCCCCCCCAACCCTCCCCCAAACATCCCATCCCACCCCTAGAGACTGGTGACGCAACACCCCTGTCTGCCAGACGACACCCCCCATACCAACCCCCTTCCACACCAGTGAACACGGCTTCCTCAACCCTGACACCGTCCCAACACGACAGTGGGGATCACACGCTTCCCTCCCCTGTCACACGCTTCCCTCCCCTGTCCCGCTTTCTCAGAGCGTTGCCCTGCCCTTGACGTCACCAAGCTGGTGTCGCTGACGTAGCTGATGAGGAGTCCCAACAACAGAACCAGGTGGTGTGTGACCTGATGGGGGGGCGGGGAAACTGAGCGAATGACGTCGTCACACACATGTATACATTCCTCGTTCTTCTGCCACACAGAAGCTGGGACCCACACAGGCACACAGACAACCCACAGACGCACCAACAGGCACACAACAGAATGATTGACTAAACCTCATCTGCCCAATCCAGCCTGCACAGCAGCCCAGCTGCTCCTCAAAGTGAGTCTTCAGCATGTACCATCCCCCCCCCCTCCCCCCCCCCCACACACACTCCAACGAGCATTCACCTGCTCAAGCCAGTCACACTGCACGACCACACAGCAGTCACTCTTCCTTGAAGCCATGTCTTTAGCACACACACACCCCACCCCCACCCTCCTCCCCCCATCCACACACACTGACAACCCACAGACACACCGACAGACTGACCAACCAACCACCTGTACAAGCCAGTTGTCCCCCCGCCCCCCCCCTCCACTCCCACCCCATCCACACACTGACAACCCACAGACTGACCAACCAACCACCTGTACAAGCCAGTTGTCCCCCCACCCCGCCCCCCCTCCACTCCCACCCCATCCACACACTGACAACCCACAGACTGACCAACCAACCAACCACCTGTACAAGCCAGTTGTCCCCCCACCCCCCGCCCCCCCTCCACTCCCACCCCATCCACACACTGACAACCCACAGACTGACTGACCAACCAACCACCTGTACAAGCCAGCCATCCCCCTTCCCCCACCCCCCTCCACACACACTGACAACCCACAGACTGACTGACCAACAAACCACCTGTACAAGCCAGCCATCCCCCTTCCCCCTCCACACACACTGACAACCCACATGCACACTGACAGACAGACAAACCATCTAAAAAGCTCACACATACAAGCCCCCCTCCACCCCCACAATGACACAGACACACAGCCACCCACACACACCAAACAGAGTGACTTTCCAACCAAAACCCCACCTGGCTTCTTATTTAAACCCGTCTTCCATCCAACCAAAACCCAACCTGGCTTCTTATTGAAACCGGTCTTCCATCCAACCAAAACCCCACCTGGCTTCTTATTTAAACCCGTCTTCCATCCAACCAAAACCCCACCTGGCTTCTCATTGAAACCGGTCTTCCGTCCAGCCAAAACCCCACCTGGTTTCTCACTGAAGCCTGTCTTCTGTCCAACCAAAACCCCACCTGGCTTCTCACTGAAGCCTGTCTTCCGTCCAACCAAAACCCCACCTGGTTTCTCACTGAAGCCTGTCTTCCGTCCAACCAAAACCCCACCTGGCTTCTCATTGAAACCGGTCTTCCGTCCAACCAAAACCCCACCTGGTTTCTCACTGAAGCCTGTCTTCCATCCAACCAAAACCCCACCTGGTTTCTCACTGAAGCCTGTCTTCCGTCCAGCCAAAACCCCACCTGGCTTCTCATTGAAACCGGTCGTCCGTCCAGCCAAAACCCCACCTGGCTTCTCATTGAAACCGGTCTTCCGTCCAGCCAAAACCCCACCTGGCTTCTCATTGAAACCGGTCTTCCGTCCAACCAAAACCCCACCTGGCTTCTCACTGAAGCCTGTCTTCCATCCAACCAAAACCCCACCTGGCTTCTCACTGAAGCCGGTCTTCCATCCAACCAAAACCCCACCTGGTTTCTCACTGAAGCCTGTCTTCCGTCCAGCCAAAACCCCACCTGGCTTCTCACTGAAACCGGTCTTCCATCCAACCAAAACCCCACCTGGCTTCTCACTGAAGCCTGTCTTCCATCCAACCAAAACCCCACCTGGCTTCTTCCTGAAGCCGGTCTTCCATCCAACCAAAACCCCACCTGGTTTCTCACTGAAGCCTGTCTTCCGTCCAACCAAAACCCCACCTGGCTTCTCACTGAAGCCTGTCTTCCGTCCAACCAAAACCCCACCTGGTTTCTCACTGAAGCCTGTCTTCCGTCCAACCAAAACCCCACCTGGCTTCTTATTGAAGCCGGTCTTCCGTCCAACCAAAACCCCACCTGGCTTCTCCCTGAAGCCGGTCTTCCATCCAACCAAAACCCCACCTGGCTTCTTATTGAAGCCGGTCTTCCGTCCAACCAAAACCCCACCTGGCTTCTCCCTGAAGCCGGTCTTCCGTCCAACCAAAACCCCACCTGGCTTCTTATTGAAGCCTGTCTTCCGTCCAACCAAAACCCCACCTGGCTTCTCCCTGAAGCCGGTCTTCCGTCTAACCAAAACCCCACCTGGCTTCTCCCTGAAGCCGGTCTTCCATCCAACCAAAACCCCACCTGGCTTCTCCCTGAAGCCGGTCTTCCATCCAACCAAAACCCCACCTGGCTTCTTATTCAAACCGGTCTTCGGTCCAACCAAAACCCCACCTGGCTTCTCACTGAAGCCTGTCTTCCGTCCAACCAAAACCCCACCTGGTTTCTTATTGAAGCCGGTCTTCCGTCCAACCAAAACCCCACCTGGCTTCTTATTGAAGCCTGTCTTCCGTCCAACCAAAACCCCACCTGGCTTCTTATTGAAGCCTGTCTTCCGTCCAACCAAAACCCCACCTGGCTTCTTATTGAAGCCTGTCTTCCGTCCAACCAAAACCCCACCTGGCTTCTCACTGAAGCCTGTCTTCCGTCCAACCAAAACCCCACCTGGTTTCTTATTGAAACCGGTCTTCCGTCCAACCAAAACCCCACCTGGCTTCTTATTGAAGCCTGTCTTCCGTCCAACCAAAACCCCACCTGGCTTCTCACTGAAGCCTGTCTTCCGTCCAACCAAAACCCCACCTGGCTTCTTATTGAAGCCTGTCTTCCGTCCAACCAAAACCCCACCTGGTTTCTTATTGAAACCGGTCTTCCGTCCAACCAAAACCCCACCTGGCTTCTCACTGAAGCCTGTCTTCCGTCCAACCAAAACCCCACCTTATTGAAGCCTGTCTTCCATCCAACCAAAACCCCACCTAATTGAAGCCTGCTTCCATCCAACCAAAACCCCACCTAATTGAAGCCTGCTTCCATCCAACCAAAACCCCACCTTACTGAAGCCTGTCTTCCATCCAACCAAAACCCCACCTAATTGAAGCCTGCTTCCATCCAACCAAAACCCCACCTTATTGAAGCCTGTCTTCCATCCAACCAAAACCCCACCTTACTGAAGCCTGCTTCCATCCAACCAAAACCCCACCTTATTGAAGCCTGCTTCCGTCCAACCAAAACCCCACCTAATTGAAGCCGGTCTTCCGTCCAACCAAAACCCCACCTTATTGAAGCCTGTCTTCCATCCAACCAAAACCCCACCTTATTGAAGCCTGCTTCCATCCAACCAAAACCCCACCTAATTGAAGCCTGCTTCCATCCAACCAAAACCCCACCTTATTGAAGCCTGTCTTCCATCCAACCAAAACCCCACCTTATTGAAGCCTGCTTCCATCCAACCAAAACCCCACCTTATTGAAGCCTGCTTCCATCCAACCAAAACCCCACCTTATTGAAGCCTGCTTCCGTCCAACCAAAACCCCACCTTATTGAAGCCTGCTTCCATCCAACCAAAACCCCACCTTATTGAAGCCTGCTTCCGTCCAACCAAAACCCCACCTTACTGAAGCCTGCTTCCGTCCAACCAAAACCCCACCTTATTGAAGCCTGCTTCCGTCCAACCAAAACCCCACCTGGCTTCTCCCTGAAGTCTGTCTTCCGTCCAACCAAAAACCCACCTGGCTACTCCCTGAAGTCTGTCTTCCGTCCAACCAAAACCCCACCTGGCTTCTCCCTGAAGTCTGTCTTCCGTCCAACCAAAACCCCACCTGGCTTCTTATTCAAACCAGTCTTCCGTCCAACCAAAACCCCACCTGGCTTATTCTTCAAACCGGTCTTCCATCCAACCAAAACCCCACCTGCCTTCTTAATGAAGCCTGTCTTCCATCCAACCAAAACCCCACCTGGCTTCTTATTCAAACCAGTCTTCCGTCCAACCAAAACCCCACCTGGCTTATTCTTCAAACCGGTCTTCCATCCAACCAAAACCCCACCTGCCTTCTTAATGAAGCCTGTCTTCCCAGCAAAACCATCCCCACACCCTCATGTCGCACACACACACGTATACCACCCACACCCCCACAGACCATTCCAGTTTCCAAAGGATGAATCACACTGGGCTCAGACAAATCCATTTTCGCTAAACCACACCCGCAGAGGCCTGACAGAAGCATAACTCAACGCCCTTGAGTGCATGCATACGTAATAATAATAATAATGGCTTTCATACAGCGCTGGATCTTGTGCAGAGACAAATCAAAGCGCTTTCGCACAAGTCATTCACACGCATGCATAACTCTAAAGCTGTAGAAACTAAAGACAAGGAAGGGGCAGGCAAGGGAAGCTATTTTGGGAAGAGGTGGGTTTTAAGGCCAGACTTGAAAGAGCTGAGTGTGGAGACTTGACGAAGCGAAAGAGGAAGTTCATTCCAATCGCAAGGTCCAGAAACAAGAGAAAGAACGGCGGCCAACAGTCGAGTGTTTGAATCTGGGTATGCGTAAACAGAGTGGATCCAAAGCCCATCGTAGTGAGCGAGATGGAGTGTACATTTGTGAACCTATCTGAATAGATTTCTTCTAAAGAATTTCGCCACAGAGGACAACACTTTTATTGCCATAGGATCTTTTTCCATTCAGTGCGTCAAGTGCATGCCGCACATGGGACCTCAGTTTATCATCTCATCCGAACGGCTGGATGCCCAGCCTCATTTTCCAGTCAAACATGGGAGAAAGGGCGAGAAGCGGGAATGGAGCTAACACTTTCACGGACACTGTGTTGGCAAACGAAGATGAAGAAGAAAGCGAATTTAATGCAGAAAGCGAGCATGGGTATGGTGATTCGGGGTGAAAAATTGGCAGTATTTTCTATATATGGCAAAACTGTAAAATTAAGATGAGAAATTTGAATTTTTTATATACATATATGTAATAGCTCAACACGTAATAAACCAGTTCTGAAAGTTTCATTTTCTTACTCTGTATTTTTTGTAATTTTTTTCCAAACCCTTACAAATGGGCCGTCTGTGGGGAAAAGCAAGGGAGAAAACTTTGTCGTCCCGAGTGAGTTAACCCACCAGGCACAGACGCTGCTTAACCAAGACACAACTTGACTCAGCTACGTTCTTTCTCTTATTCGGGCAAACGGTTAAGCTAACTGGTCCACTCAATGCTGTTTCACTGTAAGCACACATGCGATTAGCCGAGCATCATCACTGGAGACCAAGGTTAGCAGTGACTGCCTTGGCCTCGTGATCGACAGGTCAAGAGCGTCTGGGTAATGGCACGACAGGAAAGCATGTGACCTGTGCAATGTACCTGAAAATGAACTTGTCAGAACAATTTTGATACGGGCCGTAACGTCAGAACAAAACTGCAATGGAGCGTAACAAAAGACGACGAAATCCTAACAGGTGGCATCTCCGCACACACCACCCACAGACAGACAGACGGACAGACAGACCCTCACCTGCCCAAACCGGCCACGCAGTGAACGGCCACACAGCACCCCGGTTCCTCCTTGAAGCGTGTCTTCAGCAGGTTGAACCAGTTGTTCACCACCTCATTGGGCGGGGGGCTGCCATCGTCAAACTGCCAGTCCTGTGACACACACACACACAGTGTCTCTTGTCATGACATCACACACAGCAGGTTGAACCAGTTGTTCACCACCTCATTGGGCGGGGGGCTGCCATCGTCAAACTGCCAGTCCTGTGACACACACACCACACAGTGTCTCTTGTCACAACATCACACACACTGTTAAATAATCTTATGCATGTGTATACACACAAAGGGGGTTCAGGCCACTAGCACTAGCAGGTCTGCACATCTGTTGACCTGGGAGATGAGAAAAGGTCTTCACCCTTCACCCACCTGCCGCCATCAGTGGGATCTAAACCCAGGACCCCCAAAACTTCAAGTCAATCGCTTCCACCACTCGGCTGTTGTGCCCGTCGTATGGACACTCACCAGCACGTTAATGCCCTCACTCTCCAGTCTCTCAGTACTGTAAGTGGTGGGGTCACACAGACAGACAGACACGTATGGACACTCACCAGCACATTAATGCCCTCACTCTCCAGTCTCTCAGTGCTGTAGGTGGGGTCACACAGACAGACAACAGACAGACAGACACGTATGGACACTCACCAGCACGTTAATGCCCTCACTCTCCAGTCTCTCAGTACTGTAGGTGGGGTCACACAGACAGACAACAGACAGACAGACAGACAGACAGACACGTATGGACACTCACCAGCACGTTAATGCCCTCACTCTCCAGTCTCTCAGTACTGTAGGTGGTGGGGTCACACAGACAGACACAGACAGACAGACACGTATGGACACTCACCAGCACGTTAATGCCCTCACTCTCCAGTCTCTCAGTACTGTAGGTGGTGGGGTCACACAGACAGACAACAGACAGACACAGACAGACAGACACGTATGGATACTCACCAGCACGTTAATGCCCTCCCTCCCCAGTCTCTCAGTACTGTAGATGGGGTCACACAGACAGACAACACACAGACACGTATGGACACTCACCAGCACGTTAATGCCCTCACTCCCCAGTCTCTCAGTACTGTAGATGGGGTCACACAGACAGACAACACACAGACACGTATGGACACTCACCAGCACGTTAATGCCCTCACTCTCCAGTCTCTCAGTACTGTAGATGGGGTCACACAGACAGACAACAGACACACATATGGACACTCACCAGCACGTTAATGCCCTCCCTCCCCAGTCTCTCAGTGCTGTAGATGGGGTCCAGGGTTCCCAGGTGGTGGGCATGAAGCCAAAAAAGGACCTTTAAAGGACTTTATAAGGACCTCAAATCAGTTTAAAAGGACCTTTGCCGACATGACTTTACAGTACACCCCAATCTATTTGACATGCAGAACAGCAGACACTTACCTCTCATAAACGGAAGAACAGCTAATCCCATTTGACTGTCATATTTAGTCTTTGCAATTCACGTCACTGTAGGCTAGGCCTAAGCAAAGCAGCAGCAGTAGGCGTGACTCACAGCCACTGTACCACGCTTCGTGTCTGCCACCGAGCAGAAAGCGCACTACTGTTAGGGCCTAGGCCTATAGGCTGTATCCTCCTACAGTAAGTACTGAGTTTCAGACGATCGCGTCGGCATCTTTCAACGCGCTTTGCAACTTGCGGTTTTGGTGTCGAAGGTGTTTCAGTTTCGTTCTCAAGTCTCTTTCTCTTCATAAAACAGGACTTAACAGTACCTTTCAAAAATTAAAAGGACCTCCCGATGATTTAAAAGGACCAACTTGCTGAATCAAAGCACTTAAAAGGCCTTTTGACCAAAATCCAATTCCTAAGGACTTGAAAGGACTTGAAAGGACCCTACGAACCTTGGGGTCACACAGACAGACAACAGACAGACACATATGGACATTCACCAGCACGTTAATGCCCTCACTCTCCAGTCTCTCAGTACTGTAGGTGGTGGGGTCACACAGACAGACAACAGACAGACACAGACAGACAGACAGACACATATGGACACTCACCAGCACGTTAATGCCCTCACTCTCCAGTCTCTCAGTACTGTAGATGGGGTCAGACAGACAGACAAACAGAAAGACACAGACAGACACGTATGGACACTCACCAGCACGTTAATGCCCCCACTCTCCAGTCTCTCAGTGCTGTAGATGGGGTCAGACAGACAGACAACAGACAGACACAGACAGACAGACACGTATGGACACTCACCAGCACGTTAATGCCCTCACTCTCCAGTCTCTCAGTACTGTAGGTGGTGGGGTCACACAGACAGACAACAGACACAGACAGACAGACACGTATGGACACTCACCAGCACGTTAATGCCCTCACTCTCCAGTCTCTCAGTACTGTAGGTGGTGGGGTCACACAGACAGACAACAGACACACACAGACAGACACGTATGCACACTCACCAGCACGTTAATGCCCTCACTCTCCAGCCTCTCAGTGCTGTAGGTGGTGGGGTCACACAGACAGACACAGACAGACAGACACGTATGGACACTCACCAGCACGTTAATGCCCTCACTCTCCAGCCTCTCAGTGCTGTAGGTAGGGTCACACACACGTACCACATTCTTGGCACCATGCTTCTGCAGCTCCTGAAACACAACATCTTTATTATTGTACTGTACTGCATTGTACTGTACAGTATTGTATTGTACCATACTGTACTGTACTGCACTATACTGTATTGTATTGTAGCACTGTACTGTACTATACTGTATTGTATTGCACTGTACTGTACTTTATTGTACTGTATTGTATCATACTGTATTGCACTGTACTGTATTGTATTTATATTTGTTTGTTTTTTTATCACAACAGATTGCTCTGTGTGAACTTCGGGCTGCTCTCCCCAGGGAGAGCGCGTCGCTACACTACAGCGCCACCCTTTTTTTTTTTCATATTTTTTCCTGCATGCATTTTGTTTTTCCTATCAAAGTGGATTTTTCTACAGAATTCTGCCAGGAACAACCCTTTTGTTGCCGTGGGTTCTTTTACGTGCACTAAATGCATGCTGCACACGGGACCTCGGTTTATCGTCTCATCCGAATGACTAGCGTCCAGACCACCACTCAAGGTCTAGTGGAGGGGGAGAAAATTATTGGCGGCTGAGCCATGATTCGAACCAGCGCGCTCAGATTCTCTCGCTTCCTAGGCGGACGTGTTACCTCTAGGCCATCACTCCACCAGACTGTACTAGGCCATCACTCCACCAGACTGTACTGTACTGTACTACACTGTACTGTATTGTACTGTACTGTACAGTACTGTATTGTATTATACTGTACTGTATCGTACTCATGGTACTGTACTTTATTGTACTGTATTGTACTGTACTGTACTGTACTGTATTGTGGTTTACATAATCTTTAACTGTTCAACAGTACACACGATTAAATTGCAAACAAAGACAAAAGAGCATCAACAAGCTTAACTCTCTGCATACGAACGGCGAAAGAGACGACGTTAACAGCGT
The DNA here is from genome assembly GCF_041734735.1 of Babylonia areolata. NCBI lineage: Eukaryota > Metazoa > Mollusca > Gastropoda > Neogastropoda > Buccinidae > Babylonia > Babylonia areolata. The sequence continues at coordinate 21,164,323 of NC_134908.1, forward strand.
TTCACCCCAATTACCATCATCAAAATATTGGAAGCGGAAGGTTCTTATACTGAAGAGGTGAATGTTGACAAAGAATACCACAATTCTGATGACAGAAGCTAAAGGTTGGGTCATTCAGACACCCACTGGACATCCGAGGGGTCTGTGTAGAGGAGAAGAGAGGACTGGCCGTACTGAGTGAGTTAAAGCTTATACTGTGCTCACACGCTGCACTTCAATTTCAACATGACAGCTGATGAACCATATTATCATTTGTTTCAAATAACTTAAGTTATTCATAAACAGTTATTAAGTAAGTGAAGAAATAAAACAAATGAATACACAACTAAGAAAAATAATTCCACTATCAATATTCACCAAATTCTGTATTGTACTGTATTGCACTGCACTGCATTTCATTATATTGTACTGCAGTGACCATAATTTCAAATGAATTCTCAAACAATGCATTCACAGGTAGCTCAGAGTAGTTTCCCCACGACTCTCTTACTTGGTGAAGTCCTATTTTCTTCCACTGTCTGTGACAACAGCCAAAAACGAAAAGTAGAAGTCATGACCAGCAATAAATTTGTTAGTCACACTAACCACAGTACACCGGCGGAATTAGACAGGACAGACAGTTTGTCAGCCATGGTTCCAAAATGTGTTTGAAATCTATGAACTCATAGTCAACAGCCCTTGTTACGAAATAAATCTGTTTAAACACAACAAACCCAAATGTCCCCACCTCGATGTACTTGTCCAGAGTGTGGTCAGTGGGGCGGTCAGTGATCAGGAACCTCATGTTCCTGTACTCTATCTCCGCCGGTTCTGGGCGCCGCGCCTTCATGGTGAGAGGTTCGAATCTTCGATGAGTATTTTCTGTAGACTTTGCGTTTTCAAAGCGGGATGAGCCACAAGGCTGCTACGTCGACTGAAATTAGCATAAAAAAAACATAAAAGATAAATGATAATGATAACAATAAATGAATAATAATAGGCAAACAACTGTATCTTCAGTGGTAATAAAACTAAATAAACAAATAAATAAACAATAATTTGTTTTTACAAGTCTGAACAAAAAGTGGACAATATATTCAGCAACTACCCATACTGTAATCAGTTTGAAAATATTCATTCTCTATTCCTAAATATGGGGTGATTTAATTAACACAAAAGTAGTATGTTAGTTGTTACATTTTGACTTGGAAGTAAAAAAAAAATTTAAAAAAATAAAAAAAAATTTCAGAAAACACCCCCTAGAAGGAGGAGGGGGAATTTTTCCTGACCCATTGTTTTCATGGCTTCTAAATCCTGTCACATGACAAACTGGTCCTGAACCAAACCTAAACTCTGTACACACTCCTCAGTTCTCTTAAATTTTGGAAACTGTCACAAAATTTTTACTTTTTGCAGCATTATGTAACAGAATTTAATCCAATCTTGATTCTAACTCTAACCTCACCCTAACCTACTTGTAAAAACAAATGCAGCATAAAACCGATGATTTTTTTTATTTTTTATTAGTTACCAAATGTGCCTTTTGAGCACAACAGTATGTGTATATATTTAAGTATATGCATGTGTGTTTCCACATGTGAGCATGCATGTGTGCAAGTGTATTAAATACATGTGTGCGAGAGACTGCTTGTGAGCACCACTCTGATAGCAAAGTCAGCCCCTGTGACCTGTAAAAAGACATACATATACCGCTAACTTCTGGCCTGACCGACTCCGTGACTATTCCACTGACCCACATTATCAAATTTCTATTCAAACAGCTCCATGAAGCATAAAAGCCAGTCAACAAATACACCCTAAACCTGCAGTCATCAGATTTGGGTCACACGGGATGAGGAGGGTATCTGACGGGCGCAATAGCCGAGTGGTTAAAGCATTGGACTTTCAATCTGAGGGTCCTGGGTTCGAATCACGGTGACGGTGCCTGGTGGGTAAAGGGTGGAGATTTTTACAATCTTCCAGGTCAACATATGTGCAGACCTGCTTAGTGCCTGAACCCCCTTCGTGTGTAAATGCATGCAGAAGATCAAATGCGCACGTTAAAGATCCTGTAATCCATGTCAGCGTTCGGTGGGTTATGGAAACAAGAACATACCCAGCATGCACACCCCCAAAAACGGAGTATGGCTGCCTACATGGCGGGGTAAAAAAACGGTCATGCACGTAAAAGCCCACTCGTGTACATGCGAGTGAACGTGGGAGTTGCAGCCCACGAACGCAGAAGAAGAAGAAGAAGAAGAAGAGAAGGGTAACTGAGCCTGTTACTGTGTCAGTGTTCACCGCTTTGTAGTAACTCAGTATGCAGAACTACAGTCACTACAAATGTATATCTATCATGTATCAAATTCATAATGTATTCCTCATCCAACTCTTCCAAAAGTTCTACAAACGCTTTTGTTTAGAAGGTCCCTCTCTCGGTCAACGTATCTAAGAGCATCAGAATGATTTTACTCTGCAGTTTACTTTTGCACTTTTATCAACATACAATAAAATTTAACAACTTCTTCTTCTGCGTTCGTGGGCTGCAACTCCCACGTTCACTTGTATGCACATGAGTGGGCTTTTATGTGTATGACCGTTTTTACCCTGTCATGTAGGCAGCCATACTCCGTTTTCGGGGGTGTGCATGCTGGGTATGTTCTCATTTCCATAACCCACCGAACGCTGACATGGATTACAGGATCTTTAACGTGCGTATTGGATCTTCTGCTCACATATATACACACGAAGGGGGTTCAGGCACTAGCAGGTCTGCACATATGTTGACCTGGGAGATCGGAAAAATCTCCACACCTTCACCCACCAGGCGCCGTCACCGTGATCAAACCCGGGACCCTCAGATTGACAGTCCAATGCTTTAACCACTCGGCTACTGCGCCCGTCAATTTAACAACAACAAAGCAACATTCCTCAGTTAAACTTGAAGAGCAGTATCCCCACCCCCAATCCCCCACCCACCCCCTTCCCTCCCCCCATCACAAGCAACGAGCTTTGGCAAAGTCCAATAATCCAATAACGTCAAAATGACTCTTCAGTGCTTTGGAGAGGTCCACCCTCCATTTTTCATGCAGTTAAACTACAAGGCTAAGACTCTCAAACTAAAAAAAAAAAATCAAACTTGGGTGTGTCCTGTAATTGTTTCTTTTCTTTTTTTTTTTGTTTGTTTTTTTTTCCCTACATTCCTGGTGGGCTGCAAAATTAGCCTATGTTCACACTATCTACTTCTACAAGTGGGCTTTTACATGTAAGACCGTTTCCACCTGTTATGTAGTGAGGATGTTGGCAGCCATACCTCATTTTCACAGGTGTGCAAGCTGTATATATATGAATGTTTTGTTGTTGTTTTTCTATAATCCACCAAATACTTTACAGGTTATTGGATTTTAAACATACATCTTTATTATTTGATCTTCTGCATGTGTGAACAGTATACACACGAAGGTGGTTTAGGCACTAGCAGGTCTGCACATCGGCTGACCTGGGAGATTGGGAAAAATCTACTCCCTTGACCCGCTAGACACTGATACATGGATCAAGCCCTCGACCAACAAAGTTCACAGCTCAACCTGTCCCCATGGATAGTAACTGTATTGTAACAGCGTAGCTGAGTGGTTAAAGCATTGGACTTTCAACCTGAGAGTCCCAGGTTCGAATCTCAGTAACGGCGCCTGGTGGGTAAAGGGTGGAGATTTTTCCAATCTCCCAGGTCAACATATGTGCAGACATGCATATACCTGAACCCCCTTCGTATGTATACACACGCAGATGATCAAATGTGCACGTTAAAGATCCTGTAACCCATGTCAGCGTTCGGTGGGTTATGGAAACAAGAACATACCCAGCATGCACATCCCTGAAAGTGGAGTATGGCTGCCTACATGGTGGGGTAAAAACGGTCATACATGTAAAAGCCCACTCATGTATATACGAGTGAATGTGGGAGTTGCAGCCCCCCAAACAAAGTAGTAGTAGTATTGTAACATGTATTGATGTAATGATGTATCTCTGCTTCAACAACACTTATTGTTTTAGACGATTAATGAATAAACAGGAACTCAAATAGTGTATACATACATGCAGAGAAAAAAAAACACATACAGACATACATACACACCCACACATGAGTACATCTTCTGTCACACACACTCACACACGCTTGTAATACATATCACACACACACACCCACACCCAGCATCCCCCACAAGTACCCACCCCCCTCCTCTGGACTCACCTGAGAAATCTGAACACAAAGCGATGAGGAGAACACCACCTGACAACGAATTTCAAACACCTTGGGTTTTTTTTTTCTTCACTTCAGGTATATTGGGTTGTTGTTGTTTTTTCTTTTCTTCCTTTCTTGGTTGCCGAAAAAAACCAAAAAAATCAGAGAGTCTCAGGTTTTCAGTTTCAGGGTGTGTTTTTTTTCACAGCCCAACACTTCTTCTTCAGTGGGCACAAAACGTTTCAGCTCACTCACTTTAAAGAACGGAAGACTGCTGCCAGTAACACCGACTCACAGTACACCAGTCAACCACCCAAAAAACCCCAAAACAAATCAAACCGGGAACCGAAAAAACAAAATTATTTCCTCTTCAAAATCTGCTGCTGACGCATGTCACCCCAACCACCGACGCACAACAAAAAAGGGCCACAACTCTCACGGAGGCGAAGAACAGCCCTGGAAGCTCACACGACGGGCATGACAGTCGTCACCCAGGAAGAGAGCACTGGCTCAGCCAGAGGACCCGACGAAGAAAGCACCGAAGACGACGACGACGACGACGACGAAGATGAGGAGAAGGGCGACAACGCAGGGACTCGGCGAGAGGAGACCGAGCCGTCCACAGCTGGGCGCATTACACGTGTTGGGCTTGGCAGTAGTCTCCACTGTTGGTTACAAACTCCATAAAGGTGTGGCCCAGTTCTCCACAAAACTATAACAGAGAGAGAGAGAGAGAGAGGCAAAACCAGCATGTTAGTTTAGTACTGACAACAGAACCAGTCTGCAGTTCCATACACAAAACTGTAACTGTAAAACAGACAGACAAGAGAGTGGGGACAGAGAGAAAGAGAAAGGAAACGAAATGAAACAAAAACGCAAATATCAAGCATAAGCAAAAATCAAAGTAATAAAATCGAGAAAAAAAAAAGGGGGGGGAATGAAGATATAATCCACAGACCACAAACAAAACTACATACACACTCATGCACTCGGGGGAGGGGGGGGGGGGATTTACAAAAAGAGAGAGCTAGAGAGAGAACGAGAACACAATAAAAAAACAACAACAATAACAGCATTTTACTTTTTTAGTTTAGTATCTGACAACGGAAGCAGTCTGAAGCTCTCAAACAGGTTTGGGATCTTTTCTGCAAAGCAGTTTTCAGCTCCATACATGAGACTGGCTCGAACACGTTTAAGAACTTCTCTCCTTGACTGGATCAAACATGTTTAATAACTTCTTTCCTGTACCCATAAAACTGAAACACAGAGAGAGAGAGTGAGAGAGAGAAACCAGCATTCTAGTATAAGTATTAGCAAATTTATATAAGAGATCGGCTTAAATTAAACTGCTTTAGGTTCCTGAATAAACTTTTCTCATACACTTGGTCAAGAAAACCCCCCAGACATTCTGTCACACTCACAATCATCCAACTTTAATTAAAGCAAACAAAGTTATGCCTATGGGATGATTAAGCTCCTACATTGATAACTGATTTACCATCCTGGATTACATTGTAAAAAAAAAAAAAAAAATCTTTAAAATGAAACATTTTTTACTTCTTCTAGTCTAAAGCAGGATATTCGAATGAAAATCCTAACACAAGTCAACAACTATGGTGTCAAGTTGATCAATTTCAACTCTTTGACAGCTGCTGCTGAGTGCGCTCAGTGAAAGGCTGTCGCCTCACTGATGTTACACAGTGTTACAGGTCAGGATGTCAGTCATCGCTCTGTATCTGGGACGTCTTCCTCTTGGGAACTACATGACTTTTGTTAACTCACTCAGTACGGCCAGTCCTCTCTTCTCCTCTACAAAGACCCCTCAGATGTCCAGTGGGTGTCTGAATGACCCAACCTTTAGCTTCCGTCGTCAGAATTGTGGCATCTTTGTCAACATTCACCTCTTCAGTATAAGAGCCTTCCGCTTGCAATATTTTGATGATGGTAATTGGGGTGAAACGCTGTTAACGTCGTCTCTTTCGCCGTTCGTATGGAGAGAGTTAAAACAGCAAAATCAATGACGCCAAAGTAGTGACTGCACTTCAACTTCAAGCACATGCCACACTGATCTCTTTTTCATCAAGGTCCATCAAAGAGGGGTTAAAGTCCATGGTTAAAATGAATGTTTGACAGGAGCACCATCACCTTCCCCTCAAGACACCAACCTCAGTCCACACACAGTGACACGCTCAGCGGTAAGAAAACTCAACTGCACTCCAGCCTTGCTCCCTCCTCCTCCAGTTTCAGACCTCAAATGTCAGCACTGCAAGAGATGCACACACACAGGAGACACCCCAGTCGCAGAACATGACGAGAAAAAACAAACAAACTCAAAACAAAGATTCAATCGATGTCAAGGCTGTGGGAGACAAAAGGTCGACACAGTCTGAAAAGAGAAAACACGGTTCAATAAAACTTCAAATCCCAAGTAAGGCAGCACAAGTGAACAACACAAGAGCCAAGGATTCAACATTTCAGCTTTCCCTTGACTCAAGTCAGTGGATTAACAGACTCGACAACCACTGCTTGCCCAAAATAGAAAGACCTCACAGTCCACAACAAAAATAGCCCTGCATCATCTTAAAATAGCAAGACTATGGGATACAGACCTGAACATATGCCAAAAGATCCAGAGAATTTAGAATCAGATCAAGGTAGCTAGCACACTAGGTGTGCTGTAATGTCAACATAAAGAACACTGTGTACAGTACAGTGGAGCAGTGACCAAGCAGTGGTAACGCATCCACCTAGAAAGCACCAGAATCTGAGCGCAGAGGTTCAAATTCAACACGGGTCAGTGCTGGCACAAGTTTCTCCCCCTCCACTAGACCCTGAGAGGGGTGCTCTGAATGCAAGTCATTCAGAGGAGATGATAAACTCAAGTCTCTATTGCTGCATGCTATCAGCACATGTAAAAGAACCCATGGAAACAAAAGGGTTGTCCCTGGCAAAATTCTGTAGAAAAATCCGCTTTCACAGGGAAAGTAATAGTAAATACATTTGCTGGAAAAAAAAAAAAAAAGGGGGGGGGGGGGCACTACACTGTAGCAACACTCTCCCAGCATGGGGGAACAGCTCCAATTTCACACTAAGAAATCAGCTGCGACACAAAAAGCAATACAATACAAAACAACAATTTACATCGCTCAGGCTTGGTGGATGATTTTCAATTTCATCCTCTTTGGGGCAGCTTTCAGTTCTTCAGCCGAAAACAAACAAAACAAAACAAAACAAAAAAACAACTACTGGGAATTGACTACAATGTTTAGTTCCCCAATCACATTACATCAAACAGGTCTAAGGACACTTCTTTTTAAGCAGTCTCTTACATAACTGAAGCAATCCATTCCACAATCTGTACTGTCTGGATCTACATCCAGGTCTTTCATGCATGTGCTTGTAACTATGCAAGTGTGTGTGTGTGTGTGTGTGTGTGTGTGTGTGTGTGTGTGTGTATTCTTGTGTGGTTTGTGTCTGAATGATGTGTTATTCATTGTTAGATACTCTGATTTAGAGATATCTAAAACCACTACACTTTTATACACATATAGTGATATACTTTTACTATTCTCATCATCATCATCCGAATCACTGTTGAAGTGTGATTATAATCTATGAAGCAAATGTAAGTCGCACACTAATTTAATCATTACATAAGAAAAAATGTACCACAAGGGCAAAAGATTTTTTTTAAAGTACAGCTGTAAATAAAAATAAAAACAATATTAAACAATAACAACAACAACAAAACAATCTCAAAATCTAACTCACAAACTATATCTAGTACAAGGATAAGTGTGATGGGGACTGAGCAAAAGATGTAAGTATGTGAGATTAAGTACCGTAAAGTTCGGTCTATTGAGTGCACTGGTATTATAAGCCGCACCCACTAAATTTTGGAAAAAAATTGAACTTTATACATACATAAGCCACACCGGTTTATGAGCCGCCTTATTTCTGGTACCGGAACACATACTGATACTACAGAAAAGCTGTCGATACTGTAGGTCATGAAATAAACACAAGCGGGAACAACACAAAGAAAAGCAAGCGAAAATACTGCTAGTGCCACAAAAAAATAAAAATAAATAAACACAACGAAAATAACAGACTGAACTTTATGGTGTGTGCATGCGCATGTGATACTTGTAAACTAAGTGTGTGTGTGCGCGCACATGTACGTATGTATTTGTGGTTATCTGCACACGGAGTTGTGAGGGAGTGCTGTTTTTGTATCCTTGAAGTTGAATCAATCAGGTTTCACTCAGTCAGTCGACAAATATTTGCTCCTCGGTTCTTCCTGGTGCGTGCATGCATGCAGCTTGCCAGCCACCTACTGGGTCACTCTAGCAGCAGGCGTGGAAGTTTCGGTTATCAGTTTCAAGGATCAGTTTTGCTGAGCAAGGTGGTGTGAAACCACTGAAATTTACACAAATAATTTCAAAATGTACACAAATCATTTCAAACGTTTGATTCTGAGGAAGGAGGCTTTCTTCTCTATGCATCCACGATCATAGAACCTGTAGGAGGAAGTGTTCCTCTACCTCTCAATCTCTAAGCAGTAACAGGGGAAAGTCAATGCAAGAATCCAGACAAAAAAAGAATACATCACTTTGTTACTCATCTCATGATGGAAAGCAGCGGACACTGCAAGCCTTGTACTGGTTGTAGGCTGCCTGTTGTGCGAATGACTCAGTTTTTGTAAAGTGCTTTAAAGTCAGAGTTGAGGGTTTTGTCTCTGACCAACAATAGACACTACCAAAGTATCAATAATAACAACAATAATCATAATAATGAGGTGTCAAGCCATGTGTACTAATCCATATTCACCACACTACATCTGGCGGATCTGCTGTTCAAAAAAAAAAAAAAAAAAAAAAGGAAAGAAAAAAACAGAAGCAGAAGCCTTACATTCCCATAAACTGACAAAGATAAACCCAGTGCGGTCATCCGGTCTTGAGAGCCTACCCTAGATTTGCATAAAACATTAACTCACTCAGTACGGCCAGTCCTCTCTTCTCCTCTACACAGACCCCACGGATGTCCACTGGGGGTCTGAATGACCCAACCTTTAGCTTCCATCGTCAGAAATGTGGTATTCTTTGTCAACATTCACCTCTTCAGTGTAAGAGCCTTCCACTTGTAATATTTTGATGGTGGTAATTGGGGTGAAACGCTGTTAATGTCATCTCTTTCGCCGTTCGTATGGAGAGAGTTAATACAGAATGGGTTAAAAAAAAAAATTTTAAAAGAAAGAAAGAAAAAGAAAGAAAAAGAAAAAAAAGAAAGCAATAAATAACACATTAGTAAAGTGAAAGATACACGGAAGGCAAAAGGAGGAGTTTGTATTATACTCCATGTTTGGTGTTTACATATACTTACCATGTCAAACTGATGCAAACTAGGCCTATGGTTTGCTCTGTTTGGCCAAATTTCGCGCGGCTAACAGTGAAAAGACGCCCCTCTTAGTCTGGCCCGCTCTTAGCCAATCAAACGCCTCTAACAGCTATAAGCGCAAATTATAAATATGAATACATAAAAGAATCAAAAGGGCCATGCTAAGTGAACCTGCACACACCCACACATGAGTGCAAACCGACACCAGGCAGCAAAACACACATAAATAAATATCACATAAGCCTTATACAGAGAAACACAACGCACAAGCAATGATTTGCAAAAATGAATGAAAGCATGTGCTGACAAACTGTAAATGTTTCTGAGTGCTGACAGTCTTCATCATTGCTGAAAATGTCTTCGTTGGATAATGAGGAGGAGGAATTTTTGTTTAATGTCCCGTCACATATATCGGTGATTGAAGACATTTTGTTAAAGTATTTATGAATACATCTGAGTATTATCGGTTAGAAGGAGTGGGAGATGTGGATGAATGGAGGGTTGGGGGAAACTGGGCAAATGAGGGTAAAAATGTGGGTGAAATCTGGAAGAAAAAAAAACCCCTCTAAATACAGTTACAGGAAATTACTTAAAGGACTTCATAAAAGAGAAGTCGTTAAACTGACAAGCAAAACAACTGATAATGAATGCATAAAGTCAAAAACATCAACGTTCTCAGTCACTTGTGAAGACACACTTTCGTGTACAAAAGGCTTCATCAAGCTACAGTGAAAAATTATATGCTCAATTGTCAGGTTACGAAAGCATATGCACTTGACATTAGAACAATACTTGGTCCGTAATGAATTTGATAATAGTCTGAGAGCTAAACTCAGAACTGGTCTGTGAATCGGACCAAAGTCTAACCTGACTTTTATATGCATCTAAATTAACACTAATTACTTCTTACTAGTTGACTGATGGGTTTTTTTGTTTGTTTTTTGTTGTTGTTTTTTGTTTCACAGTTAAAAAAAAAAAAAAAAAATCTCAGTAATCATTCTCCCAGGACTACAACCTTGGGACAGCCAGAAACTGCACTCTCATTCTGAAACTTGAAGGAAAAACAGAAACACTTCTATTTAAGATTTTAAAAAAAATAATAATAAAAAGAAAACAGAAAAGGAAAGAAAAAAAGAAAAGAAAAAAAAGAATAGCTATCTGCAATTTGCATTTCATTTTCAAACTTTGCAGAACGTAAAGCTGGAAGACAGGGACAGGGTGAAAGGTCTGTCACAGAGACTTCCTTCTCAACCACTACAAAAACAGACGAGCAGGGAAGGGTGAAAGACATGTCACAAAGACTTCCTTCTCAACCATCACCCACTCACCTTCTCCCAAATTCCTGCATTAAAGGGTAACTTAAGGTCAGCATATATATATGTTTGGTTTTTTTTTAATATACACAGCAACAATGCTCCAAAATCCCAAGAGAAGACAGAACGAATGGACTCTGACACTTTCTGTTCCATCACAGACTTTTTGATGAAAAGAATCTTTCAACCAACTGAAGGAGAGAGTTACTGCTGTGGCAGAAATGGGGGTGAGGAGTGGGGGGATGGAGGGGGGCGGGTTGAGGTGGGAAGGACATGGCGGCCATTTATAGGGAAGTCTGGCAGTAGTGTATGATTTTGTGAAGAGATGTAACACACACTTTTGACACTCTAGTCTGAGAACTTGGAATTGATCCAGTTAGTGGAAATGGATCTGTAATGCCCGAGTTTGACTTTCAACGCAAAATCAAATCAAGACTGACGGAAAATATTGTATTGAAAAAGGTTTTTTTTAAAATATTTCCAAGTTCCAACGAACTGAAAGTGGGATGCTCTCAAAGTATGCGCAACAACGATAATCCCAAACAGAACTTGTACTCACCACCACCCCCATCTTCTTTCTCCAAGTCCCTGAATCTGTGAATCTGACTCATGAGCAATAAATCCGATGCAAAGTGTCTCTGGAAAATCTAACACGGGTCTAAATATATTGCTTATACCTTACTTACTTCGTAATACGCCGTCTCGTATTTCACGAAACAATCGATGTCTGCTAAATGTGACCGATAAAA
>NC_134908.1:21183503-21188503 GCF_041734735.1 Babylonia areolata
GTATGTGTGTGTGTGTGTGTGCGCGCGCCTGTGTGTGTGTGTGCCGGTGTGTGCGTGCGCGCGTGCTTGCATTTGAATGTGTGTGCGTTAGTCAGTGCAGACAAAAACCAAAGAAGGAGCACTGCCGGTGAGAAGGGCAGACGGATGGAGCCCTCAGGAAAACAAACAACAGCAGCCCGCGCCACGTGAGCACGTGTCAGTTGCACGTGACCAGCTCCATCCAATCAACAGCCTCCTCCTCCTCCTCCCCCTCCCCTCCTCTCACACACACACACACACACCACAACACAACACAACACAACACAACGACAACAGATTTAACAAAAACAGCCTGCTCACTCGGATGTTGCCGACCATTCCACAATCATTGATGAGCCGTACATGTCACCATACCTCCCTCATCCCCGTCCAGTAACCCTTTCCAGCCGGTATGGTGAACTTTTAGCCTCAAAAGTTGCTATAATATTTACGTAAAAGTTGTTATATTTTTTTTCCCCTTGAAGCGGCGAAAGACTAAAAATGATATGACAGGGGGGAAATGTTTATACTACAGCGCCACCCATTTTTTTTGTTTTTTTTTTTCTGTGTGCTGTTTTATTTGTTTTTTCCTATCGAAGTGGATTTTTCTACAGAATTCTGCCAGGAACAACCCTTTAGTTGCCGTGGGTTCTTTTACGTGCGCTAAGTGCATGCTTGCACACGGGACCTCGGCATATGATGATGGACACAGTAACAAAGGATAGTAGGCCACATAGCACTGTAAGGATCTGGATAGTAAATCACCAAGATCCCCCCCCCCCCCCCCCTCCCTACCCCCCTCCAGAATAAATGCTTATGTTAGATTTGGGGACGGGCGCAATGGCCGAATGGTTAAAGCGTTGGACTTTCAATCTGAGGGTCCCGGGTTCGAATCACGGTGACGGCGCCTGGTGGGTAAAGGGTGAAGATTTTTCCGATCTCCCAGGTCAACATGTGTGCAGACCGGCTAGTGCCTGAACCCCCTTCGTGTGTTCACGCAAGCAAAAGATCAAATACGCACGTTAAAGATCCTGTAATCCATGTGAGCGTTCGGTGGGTTATGGAAACAAGTAAATACCCAGCATGCACACCCCCGAAAGCGGAGTATGGCGGAGTAAAAACGGTCATACACGTAAAAGCCCACTCGTGTATATACGAGTGAACGTGGGAGTTGCAGCCCACGAACGAAGAAGTTAGATTTGGGGAGATGCATTTATATATCCGTAACACTGACACCATAGACACTACTAATATGCAAGACACAGACTCCTGCCAAACAAAAAGTACACCTTTTGTCAGCAGAAGGTTGCCATAGTCTGGATGTCACAGAGTCACAGTCAGGCAATTTCTGATCACATGGATGGTCAGCTGTTGGAGTATGTTGATTAATGGGACACACACACGCGCGCGCGCGCGCGCGCGCACACACACACACACACACAAACACATACATACACATACAAACACACACACTCCCACACACACACACACACACACACACACACACACACACACACGCACGCACACACACATATACAGACATACATACATACGTACATACTTACATTCACACACACACACACACACACACACACACACACACACACACACACACACACACACACACACACACACGCACGCATGCACGCACGCACACACACACACACACACACAAACACATACATACACACAAACACACACACTCCTTCGCACGCACACACAAACATACAGACATACACACGTACATACTTACATTCACACACACACACACACACACACACACACACACACACACACACACACACACACCCTCCACGCCCCCTACACACATGCACACACACAAACTGCGCCACACCACCCCACACATACAGACATACATACGTACATACTTACACACACACACACACACACACACACACACACACACACACACACACACATCCTCCACGCCCCCTACACAACTGCTCACACACAAACTGCGCCACCACCACCCCACCCCCTCACGCCCTTCCTCCCCCCCCCACCCTCCTCCGATCCCCCATACACACACACTGAGATAATCAAAGAGCTAATCAAACAAATGCACAATAACTGACGAGGTATCACAAGATAGATGGAGGCAAAGGTGAAGGAAAGTCGTTGACCTGTTGTTGTTGTTGTTGTTCTTATTGTTGTTGTTGTTGTTGTTCTTATTGTTGTTGTTGTTCTTCTTGTTGTTGTTGTTGTTCTTATTGTTGTTGTTGTCGTTGTTGTTGTTGTTCTTCTTGTTGTTGTTGTTCTTATTGTTGTTGTTCTTATTGTTGCTGTTGTTGTTCTTATTGTTGTTGTCGTCGTCGTCGTTGTTGTTGTTGTTCTTCTTCTTATTGTTGTTGTTGTTGTTCTTATTGTTGTTGTTGTCGTCGTCGTCGTTGTTGTTGTCGTTGTTGTTGTTCTTACTGTTGTTGCTGTTCTTATTGTTGTTGCTGTTGTTCTTTTTGTTGTTGTTGTCGTCGTTGTTGTTGTTGTCGTCGTCGTTGTTGTTGTTGTTCTTATTGTTGTTGTTGTCGTTGTTCTTATTGTTGTCGTTATTCTTATTGTTGTTGTTGTTCTTATTGTTGTTGTTGCTGTCGTCGTCGTTGTCGTCGTTATTGTTGTTGTTCTTATTGTTGTTGTTCTTATTGTTGTTGTTGTTCTTATTGTTCTTCTTTTTGTTGTTGTTATTGTTGTTGTTGTTGTTCTTATTGTTGTTGTCGTCGTCGTCGTTGTTGTAGTTGTTGTTTTTATTGTTGTTGTTGTTGTTCTTATTGTTGTTGTTGTTCTTATTGTTCTTATTCTTCTTGTTGTTGTTGTCGTCGTTGTCGTCGTCGTTGTTGTTGTTGTTGTCGTTGTTGTTGTTCTTATTGTTGTCGTCGTCGTCATCGTCGTTGTTGTAGTTGTTGTTGTCGTTGTTGTTCTTATTGTTGTTGTTGCTGCTGCTGCTCCTGCTGTTGTTGTTGTTGTATTTGTATTTCTTTTTATCACAACAGATTTCTGTGTGTGAAATTCGGGCTGCTCTCCCCAGGGAGACCACGTCGCTACACTACAGCGCCACCTATTTTTCTTTTTCTTTTTTTTTCTTCTTTTTTTTTGTATTTTTTCCTGCGTGCAGTTTTATTTGTTTTTCCTATCGAAGTGGATTTTTCTACAGAATTTTGCCAGGAATAACACTTTTGTTGCCGTGGGTTCTTTTACGTGCGTTAAGTACATGCTACACACCGGGACCTCGGTTTATCGCCTCATCCGAATGACTACTGAAGCGTCCAGACCACCACTCAAGGTCTATAGTGGAGGGGGGAGAAAATATCGGCGGCTGAGCACGGTGATTCGAACCAGCGCGCTCAGATTCTCTCGCTTCCTGGGCGGACGCGTTACCTCTAGGCCATCACTTCACTGTTGTCATTGTTGTTACTGATGTTGTTGTTGACTCACTTGTGTAAACAAAGTGAGTCTATGTTTTAACCCGGTGTTCGGTTGTCTGTGTGTGTGTGTGTGTGTGTGTGTGTGTGTGTCCGTGGTAAACTTTAACATTGACATTTTCTCTGCAAATACTTTGTCAGTTAACACCAAATTAGGCATAAAAATAGGAAAAAATTCAGTTCTTTCCAGTCATCATGTTTAAAACAATATTGCACCTCTGGGATGGGCACAAAAAATTAAAAAAAGAAGCCTAATTATATGCAAACTGCATTCACTGTTATATTTGTATTTTTTTGTATTCTCTAAACTTGGCACTTTGATCTGATATTCTGACCCAACAACAAGAGCAGTCAATATTATCATTTTCTGTTCAAACAGAAACTTCTTTTGCTAAGCATGGAAGTTTTATTTATTTTGCAAACGTTTTGGTGCAGATAGTAAAAAAGGGAAATTACTCTGTAATTAATGCTAGGGGACTTAATTCGCTTTAAACTGATCTTTCTCATCTTAAACATTACATTTTGAAATTATGCTCAATACATAAAAAGCTTGGATTTTTTTTGTTTTTAAGTGTATCAACAAGTGAGTCTTGAAGGCCTTGCCTCTCTTGTTCTTTTTGTTGTTGCTGTTGTTGTTCTTTCAGTTCACTTATTTGTAGCATTCAGCTGTCACGTGGAAACCTCTGCTGTGTCTGCAGATAGTACTTCTTTTTTTTTCCTTTTTTTTTTCCTCAAGGCCTGACTAAGCGCGTTGGGTTACTCTGCTGGTCAGGCATCTGCTTGGCAGGTGTGGTGTAGCGTATATGGATTTGTCCGAACGCAGTGACGCCTCCTTGAGTTACTAAAACTGAAACTGAAACAGCAGATAGTAGTGACTTTATATGTCCTTTCACACACACACACACGCACGCACGCACGCACGCACAAACACACACACACACGGACACACACACCACACACGGACACACACACACACACACACACACGCACGCACGCACGCACGCACACACACACACACACACACACACTTCTTCACCTCCCTTCCACCCATCCCCTACTGACAAAGAAACAAAGGTATATCAGTTCCCACAAGCAATCACAAACAGGACAAATTCGTCAGATCGTAGTAAACAGGAACACACACACACACACACACACACACACTTCTTCGCCTACACACACACACACACACACACACACACACACACACACACACTTCTTCACCTCCACACAATCACACACACACACACACACTTCTTCGCCTACACACACACACACACACACACTTCTTCACCTCCACACACACACACACACACACACACACACACACACACACACACACACTTCTTCGCCTACACACACACACACAAACACACACACACACTTCCGTTCCCAGCCCCCACCCACACAACCCACCCCACACCCCCAATCTCAACAAACAAACAAACAAACAGAGGTATATCAGTTTCCACAACCAATCACAACAACCCAAACAACATCCGCCACTTCACTACCCTCCACTACCTCTTCATCCCCGCACGTAGACAG
>NC_134908.1:21193503-21201003 GCF_041734735.1 Babylonia areolata
ACACATACACTGCAGAATACATAACGTACACACTGATACCATGACACAACACACGCACTCACACACACACATACACACACACTGACACACATACACACACACACACACACACACACACACACACACTGACACACACACACACACACACATACACACACACACACACACAAACACACACACTGACACACACACAAACACACACACACTGACACACACAAACACACACACAAACACACACACGCACACACACATTCCCCCCCCCCCCGTCTCCCCCCCCCCACACACACACAAATGACCGCCATCTCTGTTTAGCCCCTGGGCCCACGGCAGCAACATGAGGGCGAACCCAAAAACAAAACAAAAAAATTAATGTGGGTTACCGCAAGCAGACAGTCAGTCACCGCACCTCAGTATGGAAACAGACACGTGTCTCTCTCTGCATTTCCAAATATGGCTTGTATGACTGATATAGGGCCTAATATAATAATTATATCCCGCAGGAAAGAATCTCATCCACCACCCGCAACCAGTGAATCTTCCCCCACTCGAGGGCTAACACACAAAGCCTGCATTATTAAATTAAAACAGCTGGGTGCGGTCAGTTGAGTGTTGCTTCCCTCCCAAAATAGGCTCTTGACATTTATGACTGTATTTTATTTTCTAAAAAAAAAAAAAAAAAAAGGTCAAAGGTATTGCCCTTACGTTCTTCGGGGCAGTTGGTTCATAACCACAGTGTCTATAGCTGGGTATAGGCGGGCGGGGCAGTTGATTCATACCCACTGTGTCTAAATATGGACATAGGGGTGCGGGGGCAGTTGATTCATACCCACAGTGTCTAAATATGGACATAGGGGGGCGGGGACAGTTGATTCATACCCACTGTGTCTAAATATGGACATAGGGGGGCGGGGCAGTTGGTTCCTACCCACTGTGTCTAAATATGGACATAGGGGGGCGGGGCAGTTGGTTCCTACCTACTGTGTCTAAATATGGACATAGGGGGAGGGGCACACAACACACCAACTTCACACAACACACCAAATTCACAACACACGAACTTCACACAACACATCAACGTCACAACACAACAACATCACAACACAACAACGTCACACAACACACCAACGTCACACAACACACCAACGTCACAACACACCAATTTCACAACACAACAACGTCACAACACACCAACTTCACAACACACCAACGTCACAACACAACACACCAACGTCACACAACACACCAACGTCACAACACAACAACGTCACACAACACACCAACGTCACAACACAACAACGTCACAACACAACAACATCACAACACAACAACGTCACACAACACACCAACTTCACAACACATCACACCAACTTGACACAACACACCAACTTGACAACACACCAACTTGACAGCTCACCAACTTGACACAACACACCAACTTCACACAACACACCAACTTCACACAACACACCAACTTCACAACACACCAACTTCACACAACACACCAACTTCACACAACACACCAACTTCACAACACAGCAACTTCACACAACACACCAACTTCACACAACACACCAACTTCACACAACACACCAACTTCACACAACACACCAACTTCACACAACACACCAACTTCACAACACACCAACTTCACACAACACACCAACGTCACACAACACACCAACTTCACACAACACACCAACTTGACACAACACACCAACTTGACAACACACCAACTTGACACAACACACCAACTTGACACAACACACCAACTTGACAGCTCACCAACTTGACACAACACACCAACGTCACACAACACACCAACTTCACACAACACACCAACTTGACACAACACACCAACTTGACAACACACCAACTTGACAACACACCAACTTGACACAACACACCAACTTGACAACACACCAACTTGACACAACACACCAACTTGACACAACACACCAACTTGACACAACACACCAACTTGACACAACACACCAACTTGACAGCTCACCAACTTGACACAACACACCAACTTGACACAACACACCAACTTGACAACACACCAACTTGACACAACACACCAACTTGACAACTCACCAACTTGACACAACACACCAACTTGACACAACACACCAACTTGACAACACACCAACTTGACAACACACCAACTTGACAACACACAACTTGACAGCTCACCACTTGACACACACACCAACTTGACACAACACACCAACTTGACAGCTCACCAACTTGACACAACACACCAACTTGACACAACACACTAACTTGACAACTCACCAACTTGACACAACACACCAACTTGACACAACACACTAACTTGACAACTCACCAACTTGACACAACACACCAACTTGACACAACACACTAACTTGACAACTCACCAACTTGACACAACACACCAACTTGACACAACACACTAACTTGACAACTCACCAACTTGACACAACACACCAACTTGACACAACACACTAACTTGACAACTCACCAACTTGACACAACACACCAACTTGACACAACACACTAACTTGACCAACTCACCAACTTCACACAACACACCAACTTGACAGCTCACCAACTTGACAACAACACACCAACTTCACACAACACACCAACTTCACACAACACACCAACTTGACATCTCACCAACTTGACACAACACACCAACTTGACACAACACACCAACTTCACACAACACACCAACTTGACACAACACACCAACTTCACACACAACACACCAACTTGACACAACACACCAACTTGACAGCTCACCAACTTGACACAACACACCAACTTGACACAACACACCAACTTGACACAACACACCAACTTCACACAACACACCAACTTCACACAACACACCAACTTGACACAACACACCAACTTGACAACACACCAACTTGACAACACACCAACGTCACACAACACACCAACTTCACAACACAACACACACCAACTTCACACAACAGAGCAACTTCACACAACACACCAACTTCACAACACAGCAACTTCACACAACACAGCAACTTCACACAACCCACCAAACTTACAAACCCCAAAATACCCCCAAAAATTGGCCCAAAACAAAACCCCACCCACATTTCAAAAAAACCCACCCCCCCCCAATCAACAAAAAAAAACACAAAACCCAACAACAAAACCCACCACACAACCACCAACCACACAACAAAGGGGGGGGGGGATTGGTTTCAACCCACTTCTAAATAGGCAAGGTGGGGCCCAAAAGGGGAAAGGGGGAAAGAAGAAAAAAGAATACACAAAACCAAAAAAAAAAAAAAAAATAAAAAAAAAATTATAAAAGAAAAATAAAACTTGTTTGAATTCCGAGGGGAAAAAAAAAAAGGGTTTTTTTTAAAACACCAATTTTGGGATTAAAAATATTAAATTTATAATAAAAACCCCAAAGAAAAACCCCCCCCAAAAAAAAAAAAAGGGGCAAAACCCCTAAAACACCCCCCAAAACCCCCCCCCCCACACACAACAACAACAAAAACACCACACCAACAAAACACACACACACAACACACACACACAAAACAAAAAACCAAAAAACACAAACAAAAACACACAACCCCCCCCCAACCCCCCCCCCCCCCCACCACCCCCCCCCCCCCCCAAAACACACACAACACAAACACACACAACACACACACAAACACCACACAACACAAACACAAAAACACACACCAAAAACCCCCCCCCCATACCACACAACACACACCCCACACACACAACACACCCCAACACAAACACACACACTCTCCCCCCCAAACAAACACAACACACACACACACACAACCACAACACACAAAAAACCACAACACACACCCCCCCCCAAAAAACACACACACACCCCACAACAAAACAAAAAAACCCCAATCCCACACCACACACACCACCCACCATACACACACACACAACAAAAAACACACACACACACAACACACAAACACACACACAAACACACACACACACACAACACACACAAACACACTTCTCTCTCTCTCTCACCCCCCCACAAAATACACACACACACACCCCAACACACCACACACAACACCACCCACCAAAACCCCCAACACCCCCCAACCTCCTTTTCAAACAAAAAAAAAAACAAAACAACCCAACCCCCCCAAACCCCCCCCCCCCCGTAAGGTCGGGGGGTTTTTGGGGGGGAGTAGAAACAAACATCAGCCCACTTTTTCTTTTGTTTTCCCTCGTCTCTGGGGGGGGGGGTTTTTGTTCTTTTTGTCCTCTCTTTTTTTTTGTTCTCCTTGTTCCTCTCTTTTCTCTCTTCTTCTCTGTTTTTCTTCTTTCTCTTTGTTTCTCTCTCTGTTCTCTCTCTTTTTCTGTCTTCTCTTCTGTCTTCCCTTCCTCTTTGTCTCTCTCTTTTCTTCTTCTCTCTCTGTCTCTCTCTGTTGTTTTTTTTTTGGGGGTTTTTTTGTTTTTTTGTTTTGTTGGTTTGGTGGTGTGTTGTTTGTGTGTGTTTTGCTTTTGTTGTGTTTTTTATTTTGGTGTCTTCTTGTTTTTGTCCTCTCTTTCTCTTTTCTCTCGGGCTTGTCTTTCTGTTTTTTTCTTTTCTATTTTTTTGTTCTGTTGTTTCTTTCTTCTGCCTGTTTTTTGGGGTTGTTGTTGTTTGTTGTGTGTGTGGGTGTGGTGTGTGTCTTTTTTTTTTTCTCTCTCTCTCTCTCTTTTCTCTCCCCTTTCTTTTTTTCCCTGTGTTATTTTTCCCCTTTGATTTTTAAAAAGTGTTTTTTGGTGCCCCCTTTGTTTTTTTTTGTCTCCCTCTGCCCTGTCTCATCTGCGGTTTCCATGCCTTTCACTGTTCTTTTTAATCCCCCCTTTCCCCCTCTCTCTTTCCCCAAACACCACACACAACACACCCCAAAACCCCCCAAAAACCCAACAACACACACACACACCACAGATCTCACAAACCACACACACACACACACCACACAACACCCCAAAACCACTCATCACACATCGCGTTTTTTAAATGTCAGTTTCTTCAGACTCCCCCTTTTCTCCCCTTTTCCCTCTCTCTTTTCACTCCCCTTCTGTGTCTTTCTCTTCTCTCTCTCACCCCCCCTTCCCTCTCTCTTTCTCTCTCTCTCTCTCTTTCTTTTCACCCCCTCTCTTTTTTCACTCCTCCCTCTCTGTGTCTTTTCTCTCTCTCCCCTTTCTTCTCACCCCTCTCTTTTTCACTCCTCTCTTGTGTTTTCTCTTTTCCTCTCTCACTCCCTTTGTGTGGGGTGTGTGTGTGTGGTGTGTGTGTGTGTTGTTTTGGTGTGTTTGGGGGTGGTCTGTCTGTCTGTCTGTTGTCTGTCTGCATTCCGAGTTGGATGATGCTCAGGGGAAAAAAAAAACACCCACCCCCTCCCCCTCTCCCTTGACCCCCCTCCCCCCCCCCGCACCCCCCCCTTCCCCCCGATTTTTGGAAACAAGAGAGGGGAGGGGGAAAGATGGAAAAGGGGAGGGGGGGGGGGGGTGGAGGGAGAGAGAGGGAGAGAGAGCGGACAGAAGGAAAGGGGAAGTATGGGGAAGGGGGGAGGGGAGAGGGGGGGGAAAAAAGAGGATTTAAAAAAAAAGGGGGGGGGAAAAAAATTTTTAAAAGAGAAAGGGAAATAAAAAAGGGGAAAAAGGGACAAAAAAAAAAAAAAAAACCCCCCCCCAAAATTAAAACAAAAAAAAAACCCCCCCCCCCCCCCCCCCAAAAAAAAAAAACCCCCCCCCCAAAAAAAACCCCCCCCCCCAAACCCCCCCCCCAAAAAATTTTTTTTTTCCCCCCCCCCCCCTTCCGGGGGGCCCCCCTTTTCCCCCCCCCCCTTTCCCCCCTCCCCCCCTTTTTTTTTCCTCCCCCCCCCCCCTTTTTCCCCCCCCCCCCCCTTTTTTTTTTTTATTCCCATTTCCCCCTTTCCCCCTTTTTCCCTTTTTTTCCTTATCCCCCCTCCCTTTTTTTTCTTTTTTATCCCCCCTTCCCCCCTTTCCCTTTTTCTTTTTTCCCCCCCTTCCCCCCTTTTCCCCCTCCCCCTTTTTTCTTCTTTGCCCCCCCATCCTCCTCCTCTTTCGTTCTTCTTCTTCATTCTCCTCCTCCTTCCCCTTTTTTTCTTCTTGTTCTTCTTCTCTTCAACTTCTTCTTTCCCCCCCCTCCTCCTCCTCCTCCTCTTTCTTCTTCTGCCCCTCCCCCCCCCCCCTCCTCCTCCTCCTCCTCCTCTTTCTTCTTCTCCCCCCCCCTCCTCCTCCTCCTCCTCTTTCTTCTTCTTCTTACCCTCCCCCTCCTCCTCTTCTTCTTCTTCCTCCTCCTCCTCCCCCTTCTCCTCCTCTTTCTTCTTCTTCTCCCCTCCCCCTCCTCCTCCTCTTCTTGTTCTTGTTCTTGTTCTTCTTCCTCCTCCTCCTCCTCCCCCTTCTCCTTTTCTTGTTGTTCTTCTTCTCTTCAATTTCTTCTTCCGGCTCCGCTTCTTCCTCTTCTTGTGCTAAGAATACGTCCGACACGAACTAGCAAGGAGTCTTCCTTGAAGGCAGCTTTTACAGAATGAATAAACAAGGTCACATTCAGCTTAGTGTATGGGTGGTGTGGGGTGTGGTGGTGGTGGTGGTGGTGTGGGGTTGTGTGTGTGTGTGTGGGGGGGGGGGGGGGGGGGGGGGGGGGGGGGGGGGGGGGGGGGGGGGATGTGGGGGGGGGGGGGGGGGGGGGGGGTGTGTGTGGCTGGTCAGATTAGGTCTTCCTCATGCGTAACACATCCGGTAGTATTATTTGTGTGTGTGTGTGTGTGTGTGCGTGTGTGTGCGTGCGTGTGTGTGTGTGCGTGTGTGTGCGTGCGTGTGTGTGTGTGTGTGTGTGTGTGGTGTGTGCGTGTGTGTGAATGACTCTCTATATTGATGTATGTATCTAGCTTGTACCAGGAAGAGCTGGTTTACTTCTTCCTCGTGTGTGTTTGTGTGTGTGTGTGTGTGTGTGTGTGTGTGTGTGTGTGTGTGTGTGTGTGTGTGTGTGTGTGTGTGTGTGTGTGTGTGTGTGTGTGCGCGTGCGTGCGTGTGTGTTGTGGTGTGCGCACGCGCGCGCGCGTGTGTGTGTGTGTGTGGGCGTGCGCGTGAGCGTGTTTGTGAATTACTCTCTATATTGGTGTATGTATCTAGCTTGTTTCAGGAAGAGCTGGTTTACTTCTTCCTCGTGTGTGTGTGTGTGTGTGTGTGTGTGTGTGTGTGTGTGTGTGTGACGCTATTCTCAAGCTATGACGTCTGTCTGTCTCTCTCTCTCTTTAAATCACAAGCTCTCAAGCTCTCTGTCTCTGTCTCTGTCTGTGTGTGTGTGTGTGTGTGTGTGTGTGTGTGTGTGTGTGTGTGTGTGTCTTTAAATCACAAACTCTCTCTCTGTCTCTGTCTGTCTGTCTGTCTCTTTCTTTCTCTCTTTCTCACTGTCTCTCACCCTCACACACACACCCTCACACACACACACCCTCA
>NC_134908.1:21203503-21206003 GCF_041734735.1 Babylonia areolata
CGACTGACATTGGATACAACCGTAAACCATCCACCCAACCACACCACCACCTGCGCACCCCCCACCCCTCCTCTTCCCCAACCAACCCACCACCGCACACCACCACCACCACCACCACTCACCCACCCACACACACACACACTACCACCACCAATACCACCACCACCACCACCCACCCACCCACCCACACACACACACCACCACCACCACTACCACCTCCACCCACTCACCCACACACATACTCAACCCCGCCCCCCCCCCCCCCCACACACACACACAAACACACACACACACCACCACCTCCACCACCATCACCACCACCACCATCACCACCACTCACTCACTAACCCACCCACCCACACACACACCACCACACACCCCCTACACACACATCACCACCACCACCACTACTACCACCTCCCCCCCCACACACACATACACCACCACCACCACCACCACCCTACACACACACCCACACACCACCACCACCCACCCACCCACACACACCACCACCACCCACACACCCACACACCACCACCACCACCACCACCACCACCACCCTACACACACACCCACACACCACCACCACCACCACCACCCACCCACACACCCACACACACCACCAACCACCACCAACAACCACGGTACATGACAAGATTATCATGTCCTGTGACTTTTTGGGCGAAGTCGCTTTCTTTGAACGGAAGTCGAGATAGCTTTACAACAGGCACATGAAACTGGTAAGGTGTTGTTACGAAGTTCAGTGAAGGTGGTAGAATGGTGAAGACGCTTCTCTGCCAATACAGAGAGTCCGTGAGGTTGTGGGTTCTTCTTCTTCTTCTCCTGCGTTCACTCGTATGCACACGAGTGGGCTTTTACGTGTATGACCGTTTTTACCCCGCCATGTAGGCAGCCATACTCCGTTTTCTGGGGTGTGCATGCTGGGTATGTTCTTTTTTCCATAACCCACCGAACGCTGACATGGATTACGGGATCTTTAACGTGCGTATTTGATCTTCTGCTTGCATATACACACGAAGGGGGTTCAGGCACTAAGCAGGTCTGCACATATGTTGACCTGGGAGATCGTAAAAATCTCCACCCTTTTACCCACCAGGCGCCGTCACCGTGATTCGAACCCGGGACCCTCAGATTGACAGTCCAACGCTTTAACCACTCGGCTATTGCGCCCGTCGGTGTGGGTTCGAATCCCGCTCTCGCCCTTTCTCCCAAGTTTGACTGGTGGAAAGTCAAACTGAGGGTCTGTAGTCTTTCGGATGAGACTGACGATAAACCCGAGAGGTTCTGTGTGCAGCACGCACTTGGCGTACTGAAATTCTTTCTTTTCTTCTTTCTTTTCTTTTCTTTTCTTTCTTTCTTTTCTTTCGTACTTACTTTCTTTCTTTATCTATTCATTCATTCATTCATTCATTTATTGATTGATTTATTAGTTTGTCTATTCATTTATTCATTATTTATATATGTATGTATGCATGTATGTATGTATTCCTTCATTCATTTCTTCCTTCCTTCCTTCATTCCTTCAATTATTTGTCTATTTATTTATTTATCTATTACGTTTTTAAGCAAACGTGACTGCAGCGAATAATTATACTGAGATCAGTTTCATACCCCACAACTCAGTCCTTGAAACTCGACTGAAGAACAACAACTGAACTACAACAAAACAAAACAAAACAAACAAACAATGTCCAGACAGTAGAAAACAAACAACTGACACGACAACGAAACTACGTTGAATCTAGATGCCCTGAACTCATCTATTTATCCGATAAAAGCGAAACCTCTTAGCGAATCTATCATGCGTGGGAACGGAACGGTGTTGGAAATTCCACCAAAAGTTTTAGCCGTCGGGACTGGACTAGTATTTTTTTAATAATAAAATAATAATAATAATGGTATTTATATAGCGCTGGATCTTGTGCAGAGACAAATCAAAGCGCTTTCGCACCAGTCATTCACACGAATGCATAACTCTAATACCGTAGAAACTAAAGACAAGGAAGAGGCAGGCAAAGGAGGCTATTTTGGGAAGAGGTGGGTTTTAAGGCCAGACTTGAAAGAGCTGAGAGTGGAGACTTGACGAAGCGAAAAAGGAAGTTCACTCCAATTGCAAGGTCCAGAAACAGAGAAAGAACGGCGGCCAATAGTCGAGTGTTTGAATCTGGGTATGCGTAAACAGAGTGGATCCGAGGCCGATCGTAGTGAGCGAGATGGAGTGTAGAGGTGAAGGCAGCCGCAGAGATCGGAAGGGGCAGTTTTGTGAATGCATCTATAACATAGAGTGCTGATCTTGTACTTTATTCGGTGTGAGACTAGCCGATCTTCACCAGACGTCCGAGTTTGTGGCATCCCTCGGACTTCGACCCTGACTGCGTAGCTGTCGAACGCAAAAGAAAGAAAGAAAGAAAGAAAGAATAGACTCTTCGTGACAGGAAAGGTTTACAACAAGAATGTCTACACTTCTGTCTGTGATATT
>NC_134908.1:21218503-21233503 GCF_041734735.1 Babylonia areolata
ACTTACAGGTCAGGGTGTCAGTGAAGGGCTGTCACCTCACTGAGATCAGATACAGCTTACAGGTCAGGATGTCAGTGAAGGGCTGTCACCTCACTGAGATCAGATACAGCTTACAGGTCAGGATGTCAGTGAAGGGCTGTCACCTCACTGAGATCAGACAGCTTACAGGTCAGGATGTCAGTGAAGGGCTGTCACCTCACTGAGATCAGACAGCTTACAGGTCAGGATGTCAGTGAAGGGCTGTCACCTCGCTGATCTAAGATCAAACTTACAGGTCAGGATGTCAGTGAAGGGCTGTCACCTTGCTGAGCTAAGATCAAACTTACAGATCAGGATGTCAGTGAAGGGCTGTCACCTCACTGAGCTAAGATCAAACTTACAGGTCAGGATGTCAGTAAAGGGCTGTCACTTTGCTGAGCTAAGATCACACTTACAGATCAGGATGTCAGTGAAGGGCTGTCACCTCACTGAGATCAGACACAGCTCACAGGTCAGGATGTCAGTGAAGGGCTGTCACCTTGCTGAGCTAAGATCAAACTTACAGGTCAGGATGTCAGTGAAGGGCTGTCACCTTGCTGAGCTAAGATCAAATTTACAGGTCAGGATGTCAGTGAAGGGCTGTCACCTGGCTGAGCTAAGATCAAACTTACAGGTCAGGATGTCAGTGAAGGGCTGTCACCTTGCTGAGCTAAGATCAAACTTACAGGTCAGGATGTCAGTGAAGGGCTTTCACCTTGCTGAGCTAAGATCAAACTTACAGGTAAAGACGACAGTCACCACTATTTTTCTGAACTTCTTTATTCTCTTTGGGACTGCGTTACCATCACTGTGAAAAAATCAATCACAGCGTTTAACTCACTCAGTACGGCCAGTCCTCTCTTCTCCTCTACACAGACCCCTCGGATGTCCAGTGGGTGTCTGAATGACCCAAGCTTTAGCTTCCGTCGTCAGAATTGTGGTATTCTTTGTCAACATTCACCTCTTCAGTGTAAGAGCCTTCCGCTTGCAATATTTTGATGATGGTAATTGGGGTGAAACGCTGTCAACGTCGTCTCTTTCGCCGTTCGTATGGAGAGAGTTAAAACAATGGTGCAGGGAACAGTTGAGGGCGGGAGATGGAGAGAAGGGCAGAACACACACACACACACACACACACACACACACACACACACACACACACACACACACACAAACAAGAGAAGAGAGGACTGGCCGTACTGAGTGAGTTAACCACACCATAGGATCACACAAATACGACAGCTGGCAATTAAAAAACAACAACGACACTTTTTTTTTTATAACGCATACAGGGGGGGATTTTATGGACATACGTGTGATTCACAGAGAAATTTAAAACACCCTTGGACCATTAGTTTTATATATATATATATATTTTTTTTTTATTCCGTCCACATTTTATGTGCTGCATTCCGATAAAAAGACAACAGCAGGTTGAGAGAGTCACGTGACAAGGCATGCAGTAAAACATCTAAAAGCTAGCTTAGTCAGCGACATTTCAGTGGACAGATTTGGACATCACAGAGTGGTATAAAATCGATCACAAACAGCATATGGAGTGTTGGTATTTTATTTTATTTTATTTTTATTTTTATTTTTCGTCGGCGTCATGATGTACATTCCAAAAGAACCTTCTTCTTCTTCTTCTGCGTTCGTGGGCTGCAACTCCCATGTTCACTCGCATATACGCGAGTGGGCTTTTTACGTGTATGACCGTTTTTAACCCGCCATGTAGGCAGCCATACTCCGCTTTCGGGGGTGTGCATGCTGGGTATGTTCTTGTATCCATAACCCACCGAACGCTGACATGGATTACAGGATCTTTAACGTGCGTATTTGATCTTCTGCTTGCGTATACACACGAAGGAGGTTCAGGCACTGAGCAGGTCTGCAAATATGTTGACCTGGGAGATCGTAAAAATCTCCACCCTTTACCCACCAGGCGCCGTCACCGTGATTCGAACCCGGGACCCTCAGATTGAAAGTCCAACGCTTTAACCACTCGGCTATTGCGCCCGTCAGAACCATTTCTGGGCTAAAGTGACAGGAGTGGTAGCAGCTAAATTACCCACTCCACCGTGATTCACACAACCACACTTTCTACAAGAAGAGGAGGAGGAGGAAGAAGAAGAAGAAGAAGAAGAGGAGGAGGAGGAGGAAGAAGAAGAAGAAGAAGAGGAGGAGGAGGAGGAGGAAGAAGAAGAAGAAGAGGAGGAGGAGGAGGAGGAAGAAGAAGAAGAAGAAGAGAGGAAGAAGAGGAGAGGAGAAAGAAGAAAAAGAAGAAGAGGAGTAGGAGAAAGAGGAAGAAGAAGAACAAGAAGAGGGGGAGGAGGAAGAAGAAAAAAAAGAAGAAGAAGAAAAAGAGGAAGAAGAAGAAGAGGAGGTGGAAAAAGAAGAAGAAAAAGAGGAAGAGGAGGAGGAGAAGAGGAGGAGGTGGAAGAAGAAGAAGAAGAGGAGGAGGAAAAGGAAGAAGAAGAAAAAGAGGAAGAAGAAGAGGAGGAAGAAGAAGAAGAAGAAGAGGAGGAGGAAGAAGAAGTTATTGAGCGGCAACTCCCACGTTTGCGGGATATTTAACGTGTTTGATATACATTTGCAGGCCTGCACATGTTGACCTGGGAGATCAGAAGAGAAAAAACAAAATTCCACATTTTAACCCACTGGATACCGTGACCGCGATTCGAACCACAAACCTTCAGACTGAAAGCTCATCGCCTTGACCACTCGCCTGTGTTGCCAGTCACACACATCGTTTAAACATAACTGACGTTTTAAGAGACTTTTCCCGTTACATTTTTTTTTTTTTTTTTTTTTTTTTTTTTGCTGCCCCATCATCTGCACCGTTTCAGTGGCATTACTCCCACGCCGCTCATTTAGATTCCCCCCATACACGGCCACACCCGGGTTCGTCCGTCGCAGTTTCAGCGTCTGCAGTCCACAGGGAACCATCTTTGTTAGGTCGCCAGGAGGCCACACACCAGAGGAGACCCTGCACTGCTGCTGAGTCACTTCGGTGGTGTTCAGTGGTGCCTGTTCTGATTTAACGTACTTAGGACACCACCTACTAAGCCCCGCCACATATTTCAGTTTCAGCCTTCATTTTCAGTTTCGATGAGGTGTCGGAGCGTGCAGAACAACCCATACACGCTTCACCGCACCTGCTGAAAATAAAGAGATGTCTGATCTTAGCAATACCCAACTTTCTCATCAGACCTTCGAGAATGAAAAGAAAAGAAAACCAACGAAAACAAAATCAATGATACAGGGAGGAAAAAAAGAAGAAGAAAAAAAAAGAAGAAGAAAAAAAAAAGAAGAAGAAGAAAAAAGAAAAAGAAAATCATAATCACATCATAAAACCTTCCCAACAACCTTTCGTAGTTAGATATTAACTCAGCCAAATTCAACACCGTTTATTTATTTATTTATTTTTTTCCCCCCTTCTGTTCCAAACATAACAGATTGAAGAATTAAAACAACAGACAATGTTGCAGTCACCATTACGTAGACACATCAGTCCCGTATCGCACCACAATGTTGTGATATCACATTTAAAAACATTACATATCACAGGATATACTTATATATCATTACTTTTTTTTTTTTCTCTCACCCTGACAATTAAAATCTGCCCACGGAATTAAAAAGAAAACAACAAAATTGAATATCAATATAGATAAGTCTTTGTCCAAAATAACAGTAGAAATATATACACAGTCGGGAGTTAATTAAAAAAAACAACAACAACAAAAAACCACCAAAAAACCCCAAAAAAATCCCCGACAAAAACAAACAACAACAACAACAAAACATTCGGATGAGACGATAAACCGAGGTCCCGTGTGCAGCATGCATTTAGCGCACGTAAAATAACCCACGGCAACAAAAGGGTTGTTCCTGGCAAAATTCTGTAGAAAAATCCACTTCGATAGGAAAAACAAATAAAACTACACGCAGGAAAAAATAAAAAAAAAAAAAGAAAAAAAAAAAGGGTGGCGCTGTAGTGTAGCGACGCGCTCTCCCTGCGGAGAGCAGCCCGAATTTCACACAGAGAAATCTGATGTGATAAAAAGAAATACAAAAACAAAAAAAACAAAACAAACAACAACAACAACAAAACAATGACAGCTCACCAAAGGGAAGCCAGTCATTTGATGTTTTATGTTTTTACAACAAAAAAAAATTCAATAAATTACACACTATTAATATGCATAATGACCATGTCAAGGTGATCAATGCTCGTCATTTCACATTCCTGCATGCAAGAAAACTCAAAACATCAAAATTATTTGTCCATGTACATTACAGACACAATCCAGGCCCTTTGTCTTGTCACACAGTCGCTAGATTCGACTCGATTCCAATCGAGACAGCAGGTCCGATTCGATTGTTTCCGGTTTCGCCAGTTCTTTGAAAGTGCTGCTCCGCAATCCACCTTATTTATTTATTTTCTCAAGGCCTGACAAAGCGCGCTGGGTTACGCTGCTGGTCAGGCATCTTCTTGTCAGATGTGGTGTAGCGTATATGGATTTGACCGAACGCAGTGACGCCTCCTTGAGCTACTGATACTGATACTGGTATCCACCGTTCCCATTTCACCTGTTCAACCTCTTTTTTTTCTTTCTCTCCCTCCAGCCCTTGCCCCACCTCCCTCTCTTTCTCTGCAGTGTCTGTCCGTCTGTCTGTCTCTGTCTCTCTCTCTAAATTACTCTACTGAACCTACACGCCCGCACACGTACCCCCCCTCCCTCTACAAACACACACACACACACATATGCAGACATAATTATACGCCACACCCACACACACTCCAATGAAGAAAGTGGGATCTGTTGTTGTCATACTCACACACACACACACACACGCACTCTCTCTCTCTCTCTCTCTCTCTCTCTCTCTCTCTCTCTCACACACACTCACACACCACATCACACGCAACGCCTCCCCCCCCCCCACCTCCCCCCTCCTCCTTCACCCCCCCCTCCACAACTCAATCTAACGAAGAAAGTCAATTGAATCAAACACCCCCACCCCCACACCCACTTGCAGTCACCCACACCCCACCCCCACACCACCCCACAACTGAGTTGTTAGGAAAACCGGGAACATGCGAGTGGAGATCACCAATTTAGCGGAAGGTAAATCAGGGATAGGCGAATCGAAAACAGGCGAAGAGCCGAATCGGAACCGGAAACAGCCGAATCGGAACCGGAACCGGAAACAGCCGAATCGGAACCGGAAACGGCCGAATCGGGAAATCGGCTAATCGGGATGAGTGGACAGCGATCACAAGACAGATTTATTCCGTTTGGTCACAACAGACTGAGCAATCTTTTCCCTCTGAGCCTCCGAGAAGTTGAGCATCCGGACAATGGCTCGCAAATGTTCGTCGCTCGTGGGAACCTTGTCAGAAGTCAGGAAGTGATACATGGAATCCTTCAGGAAGGCCAGAGTTGTCTCCGCCTCCGTGGCCGGAAGCGGCACGGCGTGGTAGGTGTCGCGCCTCTGGATGGTCTGCCACCTGGCCAGTTCCGCCTGCGTGCGCATCAGCTTCTGACGTAGTTCCGCTTCCGTGGCGTCCAGGCTGCTGGCGTCTTTCCCGTGCAGCTCCATCTGGGGGAGGTCATGGAGCATTTGTGTGGAGAGGTCATGGAGTATTTATGTGGAAAGAGGTCATGGAGCATTAATGTGGAGAGGTCATGGGGTATTTATGTGGAGAGGTCATGGAGCATTAACGTGGAGAGGTCATGGAGTATTTATGTGGAGAGGCCATGGGGTATTTATGTGGAGAGGTCATGGAGTATTTGTATGGATAGGTCACAAGGTATTTATGTGGATAGGTCATAAAGTATTTATCTGGTCATTTTTTATTCATCTGCTTAGGTCAAAGGGTATTTATGTGGATAGGTCATAAAGTATTTAACTAGATTTCCAATACTGTTTTTATTTGAGTAGGTCACAAAGTATTTATCTGGATAGGTCATGGAATATTTATGTCGATGGGTCATTAAGTATTTATCTGGGCAGCTTATAAGTTTTTATTTGAATAGGTCAGAAAATATTTCTCTGGATAGGTCATAAAGTATTTCTCTGGTTAGGTCATAAACTATTTATCTGGATAGGTCTTTGAGTATTTATCTGGATATGTCATAAAGTATCTATCTCGTTAGGTCACAGTGTTTATCTGGATAGGTCATTAAGTATTTATCAGGTTAGGTCACAAAGTGTTGATCTGTACAAGTAAAAAAAGTATTTATCTGGACAGGACATAAAGGTATCTATATAGATAGACAGGTAATAAAGGTATTCATCTGGATAGTTAAAAAAAAAAAGTATCTACCTTGCTAGGACGTGCAGTATTTTATGTGGATATGACATACATTATTTATCTGGTTATTCATCAAGCATTTACCTGGACAGATCATACAGTATGTCCCCCCAAGGGCCAACAAGCCCCCAAAGGCTGCAGCACAAAGAACCAGTGCAGATCTTGCCTCCTAGTTTGAGAGTCATAGTCCTTCACAAAAGACAAAGCTTCCCATTGCGATGGAGAAACCGTTGGTCATACAGCACTCACTTTATTGTTGGCCAAATGCAAGCTTCTGCCAATGTGTGACAGCCCGACAGGTAAGTGAAGAGAACACCCTAAAAACCGAGCGTTGAGCCTAAACCTAGCTGACAGCTAATTCAAGACAATACCCTAAAAGCCGAGCGTTGAGCCTAAACCTAGCTGACAGGTAAGTGAAAAGAATACCCTAAAAGCCGAGCGTTGAGCCTAAACCTAGCTGACAGGTAAGTGAAGATAATACCCTAAAAACCGAGCGTTGAGCCTAAACCTAGCTGACAGTTAAGTGAAGACAATACCCTAAAAGCCGAGCGTTGAGCCTAAACCTAGCTGACAGGTAAGTCAAGAGAATACCCTAAAAGCCGAGCATTAAGCCTAAACCTAGCTGACAGCTAATTCAAGACAATACCCTAAAAGCCGAGCGTTGACCCTAAACCTAGCTAACAGCTAAGTGAACAGAACACCCTAAAAGCCGAGCGTTGAGCCTAAAACTAGCTGACAGCTAAGTGAACAGAACACCCTAAAAGCCGAGCGTTGAGCCTAAAACTAGCTGACAGCTAAGTGAACAGAACACCCTAAAAGCCGAGCGTTGAGCCTAAACCTAGCTGACAGCTAAGTGAACAGAACACCCTAAAAGCCGAGCGTTGAGCCTAAAACTAGCTGACAGCTAAGTGAACAGAACACCCTAAAAGCCGAGCGTTGAGCCTAAACCTAGCTAACAGCTAATTCAAGACAATACCCTAAAAGCCGAGCGTTGAGCCTAAACCTAGCTAACAGGTAAGTGTAGAGAATACCCTAAAAGCCGAGCGTTGAGCCTAAACCTAGCTAACAGGTAAGTGTAGAGAATACCCTAAAAGCCGAGCGTTGAGCCTAAACCTAGCTGACAGGTAAGTGAAGAGAATACCCTAAAAGCTGAGCGTTAGCCTAAACCTAGCTAACAGCTATGTGAAGACAATACCCTAAAAGCTGAGCGTTGAGCCTAAACCTAGCTGACAGCTAAGTGAAGAGAATACCCTAAAAGCCGAGCATTAAGCCTAAACCTAGCTGACAGGTAATTCAAGACAATACCCTAAAAGCCGAGCGTTGAGCCTAAACCTAGCTAACAGCTAAGTGAAGAGAACACCCTAAAAGCCGAGCGTTGAGCCTAAACCTAGCTGACAGCTAAGTGAAGAGAATACCCTAAAAGCCGAGCGTTGAGCCTAAACCTAGCTGACAGCTAATTCAACACAATACCCTAAAAGCCGAGCGTTAAGCCTAAACCTAGCTAACAGCAAAGTGAAGACAATACCCTAAAAGCTGAGCGTTAAGCCAAAACCTAGCTGACAGGTAAGTGAAGAGAACAGAGTGAGTTACCTCCTCCTCATGTTCAAATATGGCGGAGTCCCTCCCTTTCTTGTACATCTCCAGGAAGATCTCTTCGGCTCTGGCCAGTTTCTCCGCTGTTTCTTTCTGTGCGGAAGAGGAAACAACATGAAACGTGCATGTACATGGGTGCGTACACACACACGCACATACATACAAGCAAACGCGCGCGCATACACACATACACTCACACAAGCATGCGTATTCGCATGCCTTACACGGTTTGCGTGCGCAAAGACACACACACACACACACACACACACACACACACACACACACACACTGGAAACATAGCATTTAACTGTAGACATATTAAAGATGAATGTTGAAAGGTGAATTTAAAGGTCCCATTGCCTTATACGGCAATCAGAGCCATGAATTGATATCCACTGTGTCCAGGGCTGGGCATAGGAAGGCAGTGAATTCATATCCACTGTGTCCAGAGCTTGGCATAGGAAGGCAGTGAATTCATATCCACTGTGTCCAGGGCTGGTCATAGGAAGGCAGTAAATTCACATCCACTGTGTCCAGGGCTGGGCATAGGAAGGCAGTGAATTCATACCCACTGTGTCCAGGGCTGGGCATAGGAAGTCAGTGAATTCATACCCACTGTGTCCAGGGCTGGTCATAGGAAGGCAGTAAATTCACATCCACTGTGTCCAGGGCTGGTCATAGGAAGTCAGTGAATTCATATCCACTGTGTCCAGGGCTTGGCATATGAAGGCAGTGAATTCATATCCACTGTGTCCAGGACTGGGCATAGGAATGCAGTGAATTCATATCCACTGTGTTCAGGGCTGGTCATAGGAAGGCAGTGAATTATACCCACTGTGTCCAGGGCTGGTCATAGGAAGGCAGTGAATTCATATCCACTGTGTCCAGGGCTTGGCAAAGGAAGGCAGTCAATTGATAGGAGGAGAAGGAGGAGAAGAAGAAGGAGGAGGTGGAGGAAGAAGGAGAAGAAGAAGGAGGAGGAGGAGGAGAAGAGGAGGAAGAAGAGGGAGGAGGAGGAGGAGAAGGAGAAGAAGAAGGAGGAGGAGGAGGAGAAGAAGAAGAAGGAGGAGAAGTAGAAGATGAAGGAGAAGAAGGAGGAAGAGAAGAAGGAGGAGGAGAAGAAGAAGAAGCAGAAGAAGAAGGAGCAGGAGGAGAAGGAGAAGAAGAAAAAGGAGGAGGAGAAGGAGAAGAAGAAGGAGGAGGAGGAGGAGGACGAGGAGGAGGAGAAGAATAAGAAGAAGGAGCAGAAGGAGGAGAAGAAGAAGGAGCAGGCGGAGAAGAAGAAGAAGAAGAAGGAGGAGGAGGAGAAGAAGAAGAAGAAGGGGGAAGAAGAGGAGGAGGAGGAGGAGGAGGAGAAGAAGAAGAAGTGCAGAAAAACGAGACAGAGACAAACAATCAAAGACTTGAATTACTTTGCTGCAACACACACGGTGTGTTCACCAGTGATCAGGATTGGAGGCCCCGTTTCGGCATGGTGTTGTGTCCTTGGGAAAGGCGCTTTACTCCGAATTTCCCTCACTCCACTACGACTACCAGTCGGGGAAGGCAAAAACAGCGGAAGGAGAGGACTGGGCCCCGTCTTCCTATGCCAAACCCTTGACAAAGTGAATAGGAATTCACTGCCCTCTATGGCAGTGGAGTGATGGCCTAGAGGTAACGCGTCCGCCTAGGAAGCGAGAGAATCTGAACGCGCTGGTTCGAATCACGTCTCAGCCGACGATATTTTCTCCCCCTCCACTAGACCTTGAGTGGTGGTCTGGACGCTTAGTCATTCGGATGAGACGATAAACCGAGGTCCCGTGTGCAGCATGCACTTAGCGCACGTAAAAGAACCCACGGCAACAAAAGGGTTGTTCCTGGCAAAATTCTGAAGAAAAATGCACTTCGATAGGAAAAACAAATAAAACAGCAAGCAGGAAAAAATACAAAAAAAAAAAAAAGGGTGGAGCTGTAGTGTAGCGACGCGCTCTCCCTGGGGAGAGCAGCCCGAATTTCACACAGAGAAATCTGTTGTGATAAAAAAAAGCAAATACAAAATACTAAACAAATAAAATGCAAAAGAACCTTCAACCTTAACCTTTATGCTCAACCACACATGAAAATCGCTACGAGCACCATACAACCGCCCAGTCGTCTCCTTCTCCTTCATTGGTGGGCTGCAACTCCCACGTTCACTCGTATGTACACGAGTGGGCTTTTACGTGCATGACCATTTTTAACCCTGCCATGTAGGCAGCCATTCTCCGTTTTCGGGGGCACTGCCCAAAACCAACCTTCACATCCTCCAGCTCTTGCTGCAAAGCGGCCACCGTTTTGACCGACTCCTGGTGCGATTCTTGTAGTGACGTCACTTCCTGTCGAGCTGTTTCCGCCAATCCACGGGCCTCATCCAGTTGACGGCCAAGCTGTGTCTGTATCTGAAACAGACGACAGACAATATCCACCAACCGGTCAACCAATCAATCAACCAGTCACTTAATTTAACTCTCTCCATACGAACGGCGAAAGAGACGACGTTAACAGCGTTTCAGCCCAATTACCATCATCAAAATATTGCAAGCGGAAGGCTCATACTGAAGAGGTGAATGTTGACAAAGAATACCACAATTCTGACGACGGAAGCTAAAGGTTGGGTCATTGAGACACCCACTGGACATCCGAGGGGTCTGTGTAGAGGAGAAGAGAGGACTGGTCGTACTGAGTGAGTTAAAGGAAGGTAGTCATTCAGTCAAACTAACAAGGTAGCGAGCAACTCGTCTTTTGTACACGAGCCTTTGGTTGCAGAAATAATTTCAAGTTGGATTGGTGAATATTGTGTTGTGTTGTGTTGTGTTGTAGTGTATGGTGTGGTATTGTATGGTATGGTGTCACATTACACTACATCACATCACATCAATCCATACCACACTACATCACACAACACTACATCACACCACAACACACCACATCACATCACACCACACTACATCACATCAACCCATACCCCAACACATCACACAACACCACACCACACCACAACCACCCCACCCCATCTCACACCACACCACAACCACCCCATCCCACACCACAACCACCCCACACCACCCCAACCCATCTCACACCATCCCACATCACACCACACCACTCCACACCACACCACCCCATCTCACACCACACCATCCCACACCACACCACACACCATACAACCCCACACCCTACCCCACCCCGTTCCACCATACCCCATCCCAACAACACCCCACCCAACCCAACACCACACCACCCCACACCACACTCTACACCACCCCATTCCACCATACCCCACCCCAACACCACCCCACCCCACACCACACTCTACACCACCCCTACCCGTTCATTCTGTACGGCAGTCTCCTTGGTCTCCCTGAGCTGTGCTTCACGTGCCTGGATCTGCCTGGTGAGGTGCATCACCTGTATTGTATTGTATTATACTGTGTTGTGTTGTGTTGTATTGTATTGTATTGTATTGTGTTGTGTTGTGTTGTATTGTATTGTGTTGTATTGTATTATGCTGTATTGTGTTGTATTGTGTTGTATTGGATTGTATTGTGTTGTGTTGTGTTGTGTTGTATTGGATTGGATTGGATTGTGTTGTGTTGTGTTGTGTTGTGTTGTGTTGTGTTGTGTTGTTCTGTGCTGTGCTGTGTTGCGTTGTGTTGTCTTGTATTGTCCTGTGTTGTGTTGTGTTGTGTTGTACTGTTTTCTACTGTATTGCAAAAATCGTATCGTATCGTGTTGCGTTGCGCTGCATTGCGTTGTGCTGTGCTGTGTTGTGTTGTGTTGTGTTGTGTTGTATCGTAATATATGCGGCACGGTATAATGTGGTATGGTTTGGTACGGTATGGTATGGTATGGTTCTGTTGTGATGTATATATTGAACCGTAATATAAGCGGCTCGGTATGATGTGTTATGGTATGGTATGGCATGGTATTGCATAGCATAGCATAGCATGATATAGCATCACAATACACCTCACTACACCCACCCCACACACCCACCACACCCACCACACGACATCAACACCACACCACCCCACCCCATACCACCCCACACCACACAATACCACCCCACACCACACTGTACACCACCCCACCCCACCCCACATTATAGCACCCTACCACCCACCCCAACCATACCACTCCACCCCATACCACCCCACCCCAGCACCCTACCACCCACCCCAACCATACCACCCCACCCCAGCACCTACCACACCAGCACCCTACCACCCCACCCCACAAGGTACCACCCCCCACCCCACCCCATACAACACCATACCACACCACACTCTACACCACCCCACCCCACACCATACCACCCCACCCCATACAACACCATACCACACCACACTCTACACCACCCCTACCCGTTCCTTCTCCTCCGAGGCAGTCTCCTTGGTCTCCTTCAGCTGTGCTTCACGGGCCTGGATCTGCCTGGTGAGGTACATCACCTGTCCCTTCAGACTTCGGATCGTCTCCTCCTTCCTTTGGGAGGGGGTCAGGTAGGTCCCCTGCATCCCTCCTCCTGCTCCTCCTGCTCCTCCTCCTCCTCCACCACACGTCGCGGCGTCGGTGGAGGCTCCGTTAGAGTGGTGGTGGTGGTGGTGGTCATGGCATTCGTGAGCTTGGTGTTGCTTCTGAATGCGGAGTCGGCTGGCGATGGTGTCCCTGTTGTGTGTGTGGAGGGGGGGTGGGGGTGGGGGTGGGGGGGGGGCGGGGTGGTGGTGGTGAGTTTTCAGTTTGAATGTGTCAGGAAGTGGTCAAAGCGTGCGACACTGCAACACTACACTAACTACACTGCAACACTACACTAACTACAGTACACTAACTACAGTACACTAACTACAGTACACTACGCTACACTAACTAAACTACACTGCACTAACTACACTACACTAAACCAG
The DNA here is from genome assembly GCF_041734735.1 of Babylonia areolata. NCBI lineage: Eukaryota > Metazoa > Mollusca > Gastropoda > Neogastropoda > Buccinidae > Babylonia > Babylonia areolata. The sequence goes on from NC_134908.1 coordinate 21,231,356, forward strand.
ACTATACTACACTAACTACGCTACACTACACTAACTACACTATACTACACTAATTACGCTACACTACACTAACTACACTACACTAAACTACACTATACTAAACTAACTACGCTACACAACACTACACTAACTACACAACACTACACTAACTACACTACACTACACTAACTACACTACACTACACAACACTACACAACACTACACTACACTAACTACACAACACTACACTAACTACACAACACTACACAACACTACACTAACTACACAACACTAACTACACAACACTACACTAAGTACACTACACTACACAACACTACACTAACTACACAACACTACACTAACTACACAACACTACACTAAGTACACTACACTACACAACACTACACTAACTACACAACACTAACTACACAACACTACACTAAGTACACTACACCACACAACACTACACTAACTACACAACACTACACTACACAACACTACACTAAGTACACTACACCACACAATACTACACTAACTACACAACACTACACAACACTGCACTAACTACACTACACACCTGCTCAAGGGACCAGACAGCGTGGACATGGTCTCACACACACTGCCTCTCTTCCCCCGCTTCCCCGAATCCCAGGAAGCCGAAAACCAGAACGGCTCGCACGCAGGAAAGCAGTCCTCCCCGCGGGGACCGCCGGACGGACTCTGCCTCCCCGGCTTGGGGCTTGGCGGACTTTTCCTCCCCAGTCCCTCCACCGTCCCTGGAGGCGGAGTCGAAGGACTTTTCCCAAGTCCTCCAACAGCCTCCTGTCGAAGACCCGACGGACTTTTCCTCACCAGACCAGCCGCCTCTGAAAGAGGACTTCCGGTCCTGTTCCTGGCGACGTCTGCTGAGTTCAGGGTCAGGCTTCTCCGGAGGCTGGGTGGGGAAGGGGCAGGGGAGCTCTTGGCAGAGCCGTGGTGGTCGCGGTTGCGGAGTGACTGATCGGAGCCCTGTCTTCGTGGTATGCCCGAAGGTTTGCGGTTCTTCTGTGATGCTAAGTCTCCTCCTCCTCCTCCGGCTGCTGTGAGGAGGCTTTGAGGTCTGCGAGCGACAGTGGTTCGATTCTCAGTGGCTGCTGGCTCACCAAGGCTGTCAACGCTGGTGACAGAACCAGCACGACAAAAAGACGCTGGTGATGTTGAAACCTCTCTGTTTGTGCCTTGAGCCACACGATTCCCCTGCTGACCCCCACCTCGATTCCCTGCAGTGTAGACTTCCGGTGTCGATCCCGAACTCTCAGAACAAATCTGTGACGTTCCGGCCTTAGGTCTAGCATCACGTGCAGCGTCAGGCATTCTTCTTTCAAAGGAGGCGTGGATGGTATCGGAAGCGTCGTTTTCGTTGCTGGAACGAGAACTTGAGTTCGTATTCATCATTGAAGCGACGTCGTGGTCTGATTTGGGGGCACCGTTTCTGTCTGAAGGAAGGTTGGAAATTGAACGTGGTTCGGTATTTGTGAAGCTTTGTTTATACTCTGCGTTATGAAGTTTGTCGCCATTTCTGGAAACGGAAACACCTGCGTTTTTTAACTCCATGGCTAAAGATGGAGCGTCGTCAAAGAAATGTCCGTAATTCAGAACCTCAATGTCGTCCTCCTCCAGAGAGTCCAAGGTCAGAGACTCTGTGTCGTCAGCTTCCCCGCGGAAGGTGTCTTCTGCTTGGACGTGGTACGGAACTGTTTGGTTGACGTCACAGCTGTGACGAAATTCCCGCTGTGATGACGTCAGAAAGGGTTTGTTCTTGTCTGGGGTAGCCGACATTGCCAGCGTGTGTTTGCGTTGGATCTGAAAACACAAGGGAAGTTAACTCTCTCCATACGAACGGCGAAAGAGACGACGTTAACAGCGTTTCACCCCAATTACCATCATCAAAATATTGCAAGCGGAAGGCTCTTACACTGAAGAGGTGAATGTTGACAAAGAATACCACAATTCTGACGACGGAAGCTAAAGGTTGGGTCATTCAGACACCCACAGGATATCCGAGGGGTATGTATAGAGGAGAAGAGAGGACTGGCCGTACTGAGTGAGTTAAAGTCATGTATTTGTGTTTGTGTTTGTATTGCGGTACAATATCACAATCTCTCTTTCTCCGACACCTCTCTCTCTCTC
>NC_134908.1:21248503-21261003 GCF_041734735.1 Babylonia areolata
TTGAGAGATTTACAACAACAACAAAAAGTGTATGGGTATCAATCATAAGATGTTACGGCTTTTGTAGAAAGAAACGGGAAATATTGATCTCCTGATGGAAATAAGAGAACTGTGTTATGATGAAGAAGACAAAAAAGAGGAGTCAAAGATATAATTATATGTAACAGAAGCAGAAGAAGGATTACATCAAAAAAAAAAAAAAAAAAAAAAAGGAAGCGAGAGAATCTGGGCGCGCTGGTTCGAATCACGGCTCAGCTGCCCGATATTTTCTCCCCCTCCACTAGACCTTGAGTGGTGGTCTGGACGCTAGTCATTCGGATGAGACGATAAACAAAGGTCCCGTGTGCAGCATGCACTTAGTGCATGTAAAAGAACCCACGGCAACAAAAGGGTTGTTCCTGGCAAAATTTTGAAGAAAAATCCACTTTGATAGGAAAAAACAAATAAAACTGCACGCAGGAAAAAATACAAAAATGTAGTATAGCGACGCGCTCTCCCTGGGGAGAGCAGCCCGAATTTCACACAGAGAAATCTGTTGTGATAAAAAGAAATACAAATACAAATACAAATACCAAAAAGAGAAACTAGAATGATAAGAAAAATTATGACATGCATGCAACAACAGCGGTGACCCGAAAAATTAGCAAATATTTGTTTGATATTTGTGTTTTTATTTTGTTTTGTCATTTAAAAAAAAAAGGAGAAAGAAATTTGATTTAAAGTATAATGCTAGTGTTAGACCCATGTAATGATGTATTAGCTGCACTCTAATTCTCACGCATCAAAAAGTCTGTTTATATGAACGTACAATCAAAATTAATACACATAAACGTACATGAGCACCAACACACACACACACACACACACACACACACACACACACACACACATATTACCCTGCATATTAGTTATGCATGTGTGTGTGTGTATGTGTGAATGTGTGTCTGCATGTTTTACATTTACTTGCTTAATTATCATCATGTTGTCTTTTGTGTGTGTGTGTGTGTGTGTGTGTGTGTGTGTGTGTGTGTGTGTGCGCACTTAGAGTTGATTTCATCAACATTTTGCGCCTTATAAATATTATTATTATTAGTAGTAGTATTTTTTTGTATTTATCTTTTTTTTTCCTCAAGGTGCGATTTAAAGTAGTGTGAATTTGGGCTGCTTGGCTTGGTGCTCCCTTATGTAGTATTGGGGCTGGTTCTGTACAGGTCTGTCTACTTGTGGAGGGATCAAAATATCTGCCCGTTCACATACATACACACACAGACACACACACAGACACACACACACACACACACACACACACACACACACACACACACACACACACACACACATGAAGACACACACACACACACACACACACACCACACACACACACAAACACACACACACACACACACACACACACACACACACACACACACACACCCCCACACACAGAATGAGCAAACACATTATAAAGTCTCACATACCCTTTATGGGATGAAAAATGTTGATACCTAATTGTCATGTTTGTTGTTTTCCAGGTGAAAGAAATTCAGAGAGTGTGGAAGTGACTTTCTACCAACTCTCAGACTCAGAGGTAAATCTGTACAGCTTTTTGAGTTCCTGTCGACTGATGCTGACTCTTCAATAACAAGATATAATCTGCTACTGTGACTGTTCTTGTTAGAATACTGAAATGAGTAAACAGTGTGTATGGTAAATAATCACCGAATGGATCTTTTTGTCTGTCTGAGTATTTTTATTTTTTATTAAAAAAAAGAAGATATATATAATCAAATCTTTATATATATATATATATATATATATATATATATATATATATATATATATAAAGATTTGATTTATTTATTTTTTAAAGAATTATTTATTTGTTTATTTATTTATTTTATTATTATTGTTATTATTGTTATTTTTTAATTTTTTTTCTCAAGGCCTGACAAAGCATGTTGGGTTATGCTGCTGGTCAGGCATCTGCTTGGCAGATGTGGTGTAGCATATATATATATATAGATTTGACCGAATGCAGTGATGTCTCCTTGAGCTACTGATACTTATACTGGTACTGGTACTGGTTCTGATACTGATACTGATAACTGTCTTGAGTATAGATAAAAATAAATGGACTTTTTGGTGCTTGAGAATTAGAGTGCAGATAATACATGGGGCTAACACTAGCATTATACTTTAAAGGCCCTGGATTAAGAAAATTTGGCATGACAGATATGCAGGGTAATGTGTGTGTGTGTGTGTGTGTGTTTGTGCTCATGTATGTATAAGGCCCAACACTCGGCGTATATCACAGATTGACATAAGTTTACATTTGGGCCAACAGCAAAGTGAGAGCTGTATTATCAATGGTTTCCCCAGTCAACGGGAAACCATTTACAGCTTAGTCTTTTGTGAAAGACTATGACTCTCAAACTAGGAGGCAAAATTGCACTGGCTCTTAGTGCTGCAGCCTTGTGGGCTAGTTGACCTTTGGGAACCATCCCAACGCCGACTGTCCTAAAACCCTCTTGGCCTAGAGAGTGGGGATGTAACTTGGGGCAAGACACACTCCACTATAATCAAATTCTAAGCCCAAATAGTCGGAACAGCAGTTGCCTCCTCTGCTGTTCTGATGGTTATAGTCGGACACGACTGACTATCATATATATATATCTATCATATATATACGTTTATGTGTGTTAATTTTGATTGTATGTTCATATCTGTTTCAGTGGAACAGCTCACAGTCTTCGTTCAAGACACTTGTGGCGACTGAAGCCTCCAGTTACTGCGCCAGTTATTCTGACTGCGGCCTTTCTTCTGGTTTCATGTGTGTCTGGGTGTGTGTGTGTGTGTGTGTGGGGGGGGGGGGGTGTATGGGGGGGGTGGGTGGAGGGTCTGGGTGTGTGTGAGTGTGTGTGTTTGTGTGTGGGTGTGGGTGCGGGTGCGTAGGTCTGTGTGTGTGTGTGTGTGAGTGTGTGTGGGTGTGAGTGTTTGTGTTAGTGTGAGTGTCCGGGAGTAGGTAGGTCTGGATGTGTGTGTGTGTGTGTGTGTGTGTGTGTGTGTGTGTGTGTGTGTGTGTGTGTGTGTGTGTGTGTGTGTGTTTATGCTTACACTATCATAACCATGTGTACATGTTTCAAGAAAAAAAAATTTGAACTTCAAGTTTTTATATGTGCACACATTGTACACAAAGACACACACACTCTCTCTCTCTCTCTCTCTCACACACACACACACAGACACACACTTCTTCTTTGTTTGTAGGATGCAACTCCTACGTTCAGGCTTGTATACATTGTACACGAGTGAGCTTTTACTTGTATTCGAACGTTTTTACCCTGCCATGTAGGCAGCCACACTCAGTTTTCAGGGATGTGCAGGCTGGGTTTGTTCGTGTTCCATAACCAGCTGAACGCTGACACGGATTACAGGATCTTTAAAACGCGTATTTGATCTTCTGCATGCGTATACACACACGTGAAGGGGGTTCAGGCACAAAGCAGGTCTGCACATATTATGTTGACCTGGGAGAGGAAAAATCTCCACCCTTTACCCAGCAGGTGCCGTTACCGCGATTGAAACCTGGGACCCTCAGATTGAAAGTCCAATGCTTTAACCACTCGGCTATTGCACCCGTACGGTCAGTTTCAGTTTCAGTTTCAGTAGCTCAAGGAGGCATCACTGCGTTCGGACAAATCCATATACGCTACACCACATCTGCCAAGCAGATGCCTGACCAGCAGCGTGACCCAACGCGCTTAGTCAGGCCTTGAGAAAAAAAAAGAAGAAAAAAAAAGGTGAATAAATAATAGATAAGCTTACATAAATAAATAAATAAATAATAATTATAATATGAAAAAGGTAGTAGTAATAATGATAATAAAAAAAAGACAAAAAAAGAGACAACAATGATGATAAATAAGCAAATAAATGTAAAACATGAAGACACACATTCACACATACACCCACACATGCACAGATACGCACCAAACATGCAGTTTCACAGATATGAAAGTACGGTCAGTGATTAACTGTGCTGTGTTTTGTTGACCAGTTTCACAGCCCATGAAGTTGGTGTCAGCTCGGGCCCCACAGCAGACAGTAAGAGCCTGAAGATCAGCTTTTACATCGACTTTCCCGTCGTGCACACTGTGTCCGGGTCTTCGTCCACCACTTACGTCGTCAGTTCTGCTGTCACTGCCAGTGAGTGCTTGTGTGGTGGTTTTTGGTTGTTGTTGTTTGTTGTTGTTGTTGTTTTGTTTTTTTTGCTGTTTTTTGTTGTTTGTTGGTTTTTTTTGCTGTTTTTTGTTGTTGTTGTTGTTTTTTTGCTGGGTTTTTTTTTTTTTTTGGTTCTATTTTTTGTTGTGTTTTTTTTGTTCTGTTTTTTGTGTTTTTTTAATTCTGTTTTTTGTTGTGTTTTTTTGGTTCTGTTTTTTGTGTTTTTTTAATTCTGTTTTTTGTTGTGTTTTTTTGGTTTTGTTTTTTGTTGTGTTTTTTTGGTTCTGTTTTTTGTTGTTTTCTTGCTGCTTTTTGTTGTGTGTTTTTTTTGCTGTTTTTTGTTGTGTTTTTTTTTCTTCTGTTTCTGTTTTTTGTTGTGTTTTTTTTTTGTTGTTGTGTTTTTTTGGTTTTTTTTTGGTTTTTTTGTTTTTTTTTTGTTTTTTTTTTGGTTCTGTTTTTTGTTGTTTTCTTGCTGCTTTTTGTTGTGTGTTTTTTTTTTGGGGGGGGGGTTGTTGGGTTTTTTTTTGGGGTTTTTTTTTGCTGTTTTTTTGGGGTTTTTTTTGTTCTGTTTCTGTTTTTTGTTGTGGTTTTTTGTTTGTTCTGTTTTTTGTTGTGTTTTTTGGTTCTGTTTTTTGTTGTGTTTTCTTGCTGCTTTTTGTTGTGGTTTTTATTTTATTTTATTTTATTTTATTTTTTTGCTGTTTTTTTGTTGTGTTTTTTTTTTGCTGCCCCATCATACGTGCCATTTAAGTGGCACTACTACTCCCATGCCACTCAGTTTCAGATTCAGTTTCAGTGGTCTTTGACAGAGGTTAGTTGCCACAAAACATCCACATCAACCAAAACCAGTCAGTGACTGGACGGTCATCTTTTTGCAGAGATCCTGGCCAACGTGCGGACGGCAGCGGAGAGCGTGGTGGGTCATGACATCACCTACATCGGGACGGAGTTCTACAGCATCGACCCTGACGCCTTCCTGAACAAGATCATCATCCCAGTGGCTTGCGTCGTCCTTCTGTTGGTCGTTGTTCTGGCCGTTGGGCTGCACCTGTGGAGGTCAGGGGGTGTTGAGTGTGCTCTGGAATTGTTTCGTTATTTTTTTTGAAAAGGAGCAAAGGGGGCGGAATAATAATAATGATGATAATGATAATAATAATGATGATAATGATAATAATGATAATAATGATACTACTACTAATAATAATGATAATAATAATAATGATGATAATAATAATGATAATAATGATAATAATAATAATAATAATAATAATAATGATAATAATAATAATGATAATAATAATGAAAAAAATAATAATGATAATAATAATAATAATAATGGTATTTATATATAGCGCTGGATCTTGTGCAGAGACAAATCAAAGCGCTTTCGCACCAGTCATTCACACACATGCATAAATCTAAAACTGTAGAAACTAAAGACAAGGAAGAGGCAGGCAAGGGAGGCTATTTTGGGAAGAGGTGGGTTTTAAGGCCAGACTTGAAAGAGCTGAGAGTGGAGACTTGACGAAGCGAAAGAGGAAGTTCATTCCAATTGCAAGGTTCAGAGACAGAGAAAGAACGGCGGCCAACAGTCGAGTGTTTGAATCTGGGTATGCGTAAGTGGAGTGGATCCGAAGCCGATCGTAGTGAGCGAGATGGAGTGTAGAGGTGAAGGCAGCCGCAGAGATAGGAAGGGGCAGTTTTGTGAATACATTATAACATAGAGTGCTGATCTTGTACTTTAACAGAATGGTTAACTCTCTCCGGACGAAGGAATGCATGAGCATTCCTACTTAAAATGTATTCGGTTTCAGACGACGGAATGGAATAGCATTTTCAAGAAATAAAAATCCATCACACGCTGTACACATGATTTTGTGATTAGCCAAGCAGAGTGCGCTATTCTGGGTCACTCCACAATCGAATGGTATGATTGGTCAGCCTGCCATGTGTGACCCGTCTCGCACACACGCTGACAAAGTCACTGACCGGTCGTCTGCTTGCGTGCCAGCCTGTTAGCAAAGCGGGCTCTTTTCAAAATGTTGTGAAGCGAACAAGGCAGCGACAGCAACATTTTAGGGTTGCCGAAGTACTTGAAATACTACAAACTGAAGGGTCGGACATTGAAGAGGTGGATGATGACAAAGAAGAAAGTGAATTTAATGCAGAAAGCGAGCATGGGTATGGTGATTTGGGGTGAAAAATTGGCATTATTTTCTACATATGGCAAAACTGTAAAAATAAGATGAGAAATTTGATTTTTTTTATATATATATATGTAATAGCTCAACATGTAATAAACCAGTTCTCAAAGTTTCATTTTCTTACTCTGTATTTTGTATTTTTTGTAATTTTTTTTCCAAACCCTTACAGATGGGCCATCTGTGGGGAAAAGCAAGGGAGAAAACTTGTCGTCCCGAGTGAGTTAAGACGCTCCTCTGCCAATACAGAGAGTCTGTGAGGGTGTGGGTTCGAATCCAGCTCTCGCCCTTTCTCCCAAGTTTGATTGGAAAATCAAACTGAGCGTCTCGTCATTTGGACGAGACGATAGACTGAAGTCTCGTGGTGCAGCACGCACTTGGCGCAACAGAAAAAGAACCCGTGGCAACGAGTGACAGCGCCTGGTGGGTAAAGGGTGGAGATTTTTCCAATCTCCCAGGTCAACATATGCGCAGACCTGCTAGTGCCTGAGCCCCCTTCGTGTGTACATGCAAGCAGAAGATCAAATACGCACGTTAAAGATCCTGTAGTCCATGTCAGCGTTTGGTGGGTTATGGAAACAAGAACATACCCAGCATGCACACCCCTGAAAGCGGAGTATGGCTTCCTACATGGCGGGGTAAAAAAAAAAAAGGTCATACACGTAAAAGCCCACTCGCGTATATACGAGTGAACGTGGGAGTTGCAGCCCACAAACAAAGAAGAAGAGGTTAACGCTGCTGGTCAGGCATCTGTCTAGCAGATGTGGTGTAGTGTATTACGGAATTGTAATAATAATAATAATAATAATAATGGATACTTATACAGCACACTATCCAGAAATCCGCTCTAGGCGCTTTACAAAAACGCTTTTGTTAACATAAAACATTACATCTATGTTACATACACACACCAAAATGTGACTACACACACACACACACACACACACTGCATACATACATTTTAACATACATGTGTATCTAACAGCTACCCTAACACATACGCACACATAGGCAGGCAATACATGCTTGTCCGAATACATGCTTGAGAAGAAACTGCAGCTGAAGCTTATGGTATTGACTTTTTTTTTCTTTCTTTTTTTTTTTTTTGGTCTTCAGCAAGAGCAAGGCCAAAGAGGCGGTGAAGAGGCAGAGGTCTGTAGAGAAGGAGAGACGAAAAAAATCGTCGCGAGTCACACCTACCCACTCCGTCGCTCGAGAGGGGAAAGAGTATAATCCTTTGTGAGTTTTTATCGCTCTTGAATTTTTTTTTTTTTTTTTTTTTTTTTGGCGTGGGTGTGTTTTGTATATCGCAGCACTGCTAGTGTTTAGGCACTGTGTGTGTGTGTGTGTGTGTGTGTGTGTGTGTGTGTGTCTAAGTGTGTTTGATTTTGGCTAGATTTTTTTTGGGGCACTTTGTTTTTCTTTTTCTTTTTTTGTGTGTGTGTGTCTTTGTTTCACTTGAATGTAGATGCAGGTTTTCGCTCTCTCTGTGTGTGTTGTGTGTGTGTGTGTGTGTGTGTGTGTGTGTGGTATTGTGTTGTGGGTTGTTATTTTTTGTGTGTGTGTGTGTGAGTGTGTGTGTTGTGTGTGTGTGTGTATGTGTGTGTGTGTGTGTGTGTGTGTGTGTGTGTGTGTGTGGTATTGTGTTGTGTTGTGTTGCGTTGTGTTGTGTGTGTGTGTGTGTGTGTGTGTGTGTGGTATTGTGTTGTGTTGTGTTGTGTTGTGTTGTGTGTGTGTGTGTGTGTGTGTGTGTGTGTGTGTGTGTGTCTCTTTCCTCTCCTTTTCATGTATTGTAAATGGCTTTCAAGCGCATAGAACAGTCGACACGATGCATTCACTCTCTTTGCTTTTATTTTTTCTTCTCTTTCTTTCTGGCATTACATTTACATTTTCCTCCCCGGCATGCGTGTAAGCATTCCCCTTTGCCTGTCGCATTCCAGTGCACAGCGTGTGCGTGTGTGTGTGTGTGTGTGTGTGTGTGGATTTAACACGTTAAATTCCCCCCACCCCCACACCCCCCCCACGTCACACTCGCGCACGCACGCACACACGCGCTTGCACGTACGGCGCTTGCTTTTGAAACCAGCTGGCCGGGGAGACATAGAAGGGAGAGAAGTGTGGAGAAGGAGGCAGTCGTCAAGTTGAAGACGGACGCTGGCACCACCCATGTTAACAACGGCTCGGGGTTCCAAGGTCACTCAGGAAAGCAAGGTCACATTGACGACCAGAGGAAACGTCCCACGCTGTCTTTGAAGACAAGCACCATCACGTAAGTGATAGTTTATATATGTATATATATATATATATAAAGAAAGATTAAAAAAAAAAAAAAATTTAAGAAAGGTGAGAGAGAATTTCAGGAAAACTGATGACGTCTTTTTTCAAAAAACAATTTGTTGATTGCTGTAAAAGTTTGTTTTTTTTCGGAAAATTTCAGAGAATTTCATGAAAACTGATGCCTTTCTCTTCAAAAGAAATTTTTTTTTTTTTTTCCCCGGACTTTCTTGGGTCGAACCACCGTTTTATTTTGTATATGAATTCATTATAACAATTCATAGTAGATGGAAAAGAAAGGGGAAAAAAACAAAGAAAGAAAAAAAAAAAAAAAGAAGACAGTGTACATTAACAATAACATCGTCATCATAAGTCATTATAAGTCATTATGCTTATAATATATTGTTAGAACAATTTGGTCAAGGTGGACACATTTTCATCATGTGTAACAGTGCAGTTTTATAACATATAATAGACATTATATCTAGCATCAGCATAGAGTTATGGACACTTTGCTTAGCTAACGTAATGTGGAAAGAACACAACCCACACATGGGATATCTTATGTATGAACACATTGCCTCTAGTTTTCTATACGTGATTATATAAAACACCCATTACACAGTCATGTTAAACAGAAGAAATAATTTGTTGCTAAAAAAAAAAAGTCTTACTTTGATGTAATTTTTCAGGGAGAAGAAAAACAAACAAACAAACAAAAATACAAGTATGCAGTAGTTTTTAAATTTTATATATATATTTTTTTAATTCTTATTCATCTTTTTTTTTTTTAACAAAGTTTTTATTTATGATGTTATTTTTCCAGCAAACCATGAACTGTTATTGGTGGCTGAATGATCATGAATATTATACAATTTCAAATGCTTATTGTTTTGTTTTCAATTATTTATGCATAAGATTTGTAATTTATTTATTTTTTTTTAGTTATGGTTCTAATTTATTGTGTCTCACTAAATATTAAGCAAAATGAAGTGATTATGCAATTTAATACAACATGTCTATATTTTGAATTTACTCCTTTTCAAATTTTTTTTCTTACGCAGGACACAGTTTGCGGTAGGTCTTTTTTGTTTCGCTACAAACCACATGTTATAGAACACCCTGAAGGCAAGACTGACTATACAGCACTCCTGAATCCATTGATTTAACTCTCTCCATACGAACGGCAAAAGAGACGACGTTAACAGCGTTTCACCCCAATTACCATCATCAAAATATTGCAAGCGGAAGGCTCTTATACTGAAGACGTGAATGTTGACAAAGAATACCACAATTCTGACGATGGAAGCTAAAGGTTGGGTCATTCAGACACCCACTGGACATCCGAGGGGTCTGTGTAGAGGAGAAGAGAGAAAAAAAAAAAAAAAAAAAAAGCGAGGAAAGAAAAGATGTACACGTAGAAAACAAACAATAAATCAACATCAGCAACAACAACAAAGAAAAAAAAAAAGAAGAGATTTATAAGTGAATTAAATATAAATAGATCAATGATTGAAGTGATAAAAATAAAAGATTTGAACAAATATTGAAAAAAAAAATTTTTTTTTTTTAAAAGATGCCAGAGTGAGCATGATAAGACAGATTGACAGAAATAAAAGACGTCGCAATGAAGAGAAACGCAAATCAAGGGTTCAGAAGTGCTAACTCAAGATATCTCCAAGTCATGTTGGTGGTGGTGAGTGCACAAGTTAGACAAGTGGAGTGATGGCCTAGAGGTAACGCGTCCACCTTGGAAGCGAGAGAATCTGAGCGCGCTGGTTTGAATCACGGACTCAGCCACCGATATTTTCTCCCCCTCCACTAGACCTTGAGTGGTGGTCTGGACGCTAGTCATTCGGATGAGACGATAAACTGAGGTCCCGTGTGCAGCATGCATTTAGCGCACGTAAAAGAACCCATGGCAATGGAAGGGTTGTTCCTGGCAAAATTCTGTAGAAAAAACGACTTCGATAGGAAAAACAAATAAAACTACACGCAGGAAAAAATACAAAAAAAATGGGTGGCGCTGTTGTGTAGCGACGCACTCTCCCTGGGGAGAGCAGCCCGAATTTCACACAGAGAAATCTGATGTGATAAAAAGAAATACAAATACAAATACAACTCCTCACAAAGGGGGCTTAATCTTGCTTCATTGCTTCGTCGTCTTGGGAAGAATTTATTAGATGCAGAACTGAATATTTGATCTGCTATGTTGGTTGCGGGGTGCACACATTAGATAACTCCTCACAAAGGGGGCTTAATCTTGCTTCATTGCTTCATTGTCTCGGGAAGAATTTATTAGATGCGGAACTGAATATTTGATCTGCTATGTTGGTTGCGGGTGCACACATTAGACAACTCCTCACAAAGGGGGCTTAATCTTGCTTCATTGCTTCATCTTCTTGGGAAGAATTTATTAGATGCGGAACTGAATATTTGATCTGCTATTTTGGTGTCATATACTGTACCATGTCAAACTGATGCAAACTAGGCCTATTGGTTTGCTCTGCTTGGCCAAATTTCGCGCGGCTAACAGTGAAAAGATGGGCCCACCGCTCTCAGCCAATCAAACGCCTCTAAAAACTATAAGCGCTTAATCATTCCTTTGGCCAAGGCTCTCCACGCCATCTTGTCAGGTTTACGCTCTGTCTCGTCTTACGCTTTTTTCGGCTGTTCAGCGTATCCTTTTGGCCTTATTTTGTTGCATGCGGCTTGTGTTTATTGTATTCTTACATTCTGTGTACTCGATTCGACTCGGCACCCTCGATTCGTTCGATTTTTTCTGCCTCTAAGTCGATTTGGTTGCGGGTGCACACATTAGATAACTCCTCACAAAGGGGGCTTAATCTTGCTTCATTGCTTCATCGTCTTGGGAAGAATTTATTTGCTGCAAAACTGAATATTTGATCTGCTATGTTGGTTGCGGGGTGCACACATTAGATAACTCCTCACAATCAAGGCTTCATTGCTTCATCGGCTTGGGAAGAATTTTGTTAAGCGCAAACTGAATATATTATTTATGTTTGTGTGGGTGAGGGGAGCGCAGGTCGGATGACGCTTTTACAATCAAGGGGAACGAATCAAGCTTGTTTGATTGATCTGCTTGCGAAGAGTTCGTTTTTCCTGTGCATAGCTCGCTTTTTTGTGTGTCGTGAATGATTTTGTACCAAGATGCAGCATATACGTCCTGTGATTTATTGGATGTGCATTAGCAGGTAATCTTTGACTAATAAACGTGTTGTTGTTATGAGAGCTGTTGTTTGTTTGTTTTTTTGTTTTACCTTGCAGGTACCAGTGACAGACAGGTATATATATATATATATATATATATATATATATATATATATATATATATATATGATAGGTTCAGCCATTTTGTTTGTTTTACCTTACAGGTACCAGTGACATACTGACAGGTATATATATATATATATATATATTATATATATATATATATATATGATAGGTTCAGCCATTTTGTTTGTTTTACCTTGCAGGTACCAGTGACAGACTGACAGGTATATATATATATATATGATAGGTTCAGCCATTTTGTTTGTTTTACCTTGCAGGTACCAGTGACAGACCAACAGGTATATATATATATATATATATATATATATATATATATATATATGATAGGTTCAGCCATTTTGTTTGTTTTACCTTGCAGGTACCAGTGACAAACTGACAGGTATATATATATATATATATATATATATATATATATGATAGGTTCAGCCATTTTGTTTGTTTTACCTTGCAGGTACCAGTGACAAACTGACAGGTATATATATATATATA
>NC_134908.1:21263503-21278503 GCF_041734735.1 Babylonia areolata
CGGTAGCGTAAGCATCACTGACTTGAAGTTGTGTACCTTGTGTAATGGAGAGAGTTACCACTCTTTACTGTTTGTTAATCATATCGTCTCCTGCCTTCATTATTTGTAATAATTTCCAGTGGATAAACCTACCGAGGCAACCATGTATTTGTTCAGTATTGTCCATGTGTTCTGTGTGGCTTATTCAGGATTAAAGAGGCTATGCCAGTCTTGAATAAAAGCTAATTTTGTGTTTGCACATTTCTTCTGTCTTTGCTGCTGTGTGCACATGTCAAATGATCGGTATAAGGACAGGCCCGGCGCTTCCTTTTTGAGGAAGTGTCTGGGTTTGTTCCAGTGTACCTTTTATTTACCTGTGTGCCAGCTGAATCGGTAGCGTAAGCATCACTGACTTGAAGTTGTTTACCTTGTGAATGGAGAGAGTTACCACTCTTTACTGTATGTATGTATTATTATTACTTCAGGTTCGCCTCGGGGCCCGTCGCCCCCAACCCCACGCTCCCCGGCAGTGAGCAGACAACTCCCACCAACAACAACCGATTACCGCTTCGCCACAACGCCTTACCTCCCCTGCTCAGCACCCCCACGAAGAAGACAAACGACTCTGACGACGGAGCGAGGAAAGAGAAGAAGGAGGAGAGAAAGAGAAGGAAGCAGGAAAAACGACAGCAGCAGCAACAACAGCAGCAGACGTAGAAGAAGAAGAAGAAAGCGGACGAACAAGCAGATGGGATGGAGGCGTGGGGGAAGGAGAGTATGGTGATTTTAGTCGATGAATTACCCGGAGCTCCCAGAATCCTTACGTAGAGTGTATGGTGTAAGGGGGGGGGGAGGGGGGGGGGGGGGTAATGTCCAATTTTTTTTTTTTTTTTTTTTTTTTTTTTTGCTGCCCCATCATCTGCACCGTTTCAGTGGCATTACGCCCACGCCGCTCACTTAGATTCCCCCCATACACGGCCCACACCCGGGTTCGTCCGTCACAGCCGGTTCCAGCGTTGGCAGTCCACAGGGAGCCATCGAGTGTTAGGTGTAATGTCCAGTTTTAGTGCTCTGAATTGTTACTCACTTAACTGCCCCTTTATATGTCCCACATGGCGTGTTTTGGGTAGTAGTTCTAGCTAGATTCCCGGATCTGTTTAAAACGAAACAGATTTTTTTTTCTTGCGTTTCGCGCTACGCAGGCATATGACGAGTGACATTTTGCGTGTAAGTGACACCTCTAATCAAGAACTAGGTGTAACGCGAATTAGAATGACTCCTGTCATGAACAGGAACCGACACTTGTTGTCTCAAGCTGCACCCCTTTAAAATTAAAACAATTATTTTTATTTTTTTTTTTTTTTTAACTCACTCAGTACGGCCAGTCCTCTCTTCTCCTCTACACAGACCCCTCGGATGTCCAGTGGGTGTCTGAACGACCCAGCCTTTAGCTTCCGTCGTCAGAATTGTGGTATTCTTTGTCAACATTCACCTCTTCAGTATAAGAGCCTTCCGCTTGCAATATTTTGATGATGGTAACTGGGTTGAAATGCTGTTAACGTCGTCTCTTTCGCCGTTCGTATGGAGAGAGTTAAACCTTGCTTAGTTTTCAGGACCAAAAACGGAAAGAGCAATTCTCTTACTGAACGCTTCACTGAAGATTATTTTTTTTTTAGGCTTTGCAAGATGGTTCCTTGTGACTTTATCAAGTGAGTCTGTTTCAAAACTGAGTCCAGTAACCCCCAAAATAGGGTCGAAAAACCATTGAAAATGGGTTTTCCATCTACAAATGGTAGTTATCATTTCATCTTAGCATCAGTTGCCGTTAAAATAGGTTGCTGAAATTTAGGGTACTTAAACAGGACTTTACTACCGGATTTAGGTTGTAGTTTACGAATTTGATTTACTGCCAGAATGTTTTTATTTCATTTTTTTATTATTATTATTTTTTTGCTGCCCCATCATCTGCACCGTTTCAGTGGCATTACTCCCACGCCGCTCATTTAGATTCCCCCATACACGGCCACACCCTGGTTCGTCTGTCGCA
This sequence comes from Babylonia areolata, assembly GCF_041734735.1. Classification (NCBI taxonomy): domain Eukaryota; kingdom Metazoa; phylum Mollusca; class Gastropoda; order Neogastropoda; family Buccinidae; genus Babylonia; species Babylonia areolata. The sequence continues at coordinate 21,265,530 of NC_134908.1, forward strand.
GTTCCAGCGTCGGCAGTCCGCAGGGGACCATCGATGTTAGGTCGCCAGGAGGCCACACACCAGAGGAGACCCTGCACTGCTGCTGAGTCACTTTGGTGGTGCCTGTTCTGATTTAAGTTCTTTAGGACACCTACTAAGCCCCCTACTAACGACAATAATGGCTTAGTCACGGAGCCAGACTGAGTGAGCATCCCTCCCAGAGTGGAGACCGCCACCACGTCCCCCAAACAACAGCCCCCCCATGAATCCGCCGACGTTTTTTTTTTTTTTTTTTTTTTTGACCCACTGCAGTATTTGGTTTGACTGTCACGTCAAACTAGAGAAGTGTATTTTTAATGTTTCAGTGAATTTCTTTTCATGAGGAGTATGTGTGCATAATTTGATCCTTTGTAGATTAAAAGAGGCAGTTTTCTTTTCTTCATTTTTTTTTTTAAAAGCATTTTTCTACCCTTTAATCTTTTTAACCCTTTCACTGCCAGTCAGTTTAGAGTACAAAATTCCCTTGTGGTATAAACACAGAAAAGACAGTGGCTAAGAATAGCTGGGGATTCCCCCTGCAATGTATAGAAAACATGGCCTATCCTACCACTGGATATTAAGAGCAGTAGGTTCATGGAGAACAGACCAAAGAATGGTCACCTTTCAGTGACATGGGTCCTCTGCCACACCTGTGCAAAAATGCGAGCTTGGCGGTGAAAGGGTCAAGGTAAACATTTGGCTGATTGTTGTTGACACAGGCCTTGAAATGATGAAGAGAGAGAGAAAAAAAAGCTATAGTCTAAGAGACCAGGTATGACACAGGGACTGGTTATGTCCCTTTGTGGTGTGCAGGTGGTGTTGGTAGTCATTCAGTTAATATTGGTTTTGTTTCAATGCTTGAATCATCTTAACTCTCTCCATACGAACGGCGAAAGAGACGATGTTAACAGCGTTTCATCCCAATTACCATCATCAAAATATTGCAAGCGGAAGGCTCTTATACTGAAGACGTGAATGTTGACAAAGAATACCACAATTCTGACGACGGAAGCTAAAGGTTGGGTCATTCAGACACCCACTGGACATCCGAGGGGTCTGTGTAGAGGAGAAGAGAGGACTGGCCGTACTGAGTGAGTTAAGATGAGTTGTACACCTGTGTGTGTGTGTGTGTGTGTGTTTTGATAATCTTTTTAAAAACTTGTTTTATTCAGTTCAAAGTTATCACGTTCACTTGGCTTTATTGTGTATTTATTTTTGGAAACAAAAAAAACCAAAACAACAACAACATATTTTATATTTTTTCTTGTCAAGACCATTGAGATTTTCATCACTATTGAGATTTTAATTTTGAGTCTGTGGTATCTTGCAGTATACACTTGTGATTATGTGTATTATGTTATTGATATTAATTGTTTGTGATATATATATATATATATATATATATATATATTAGAGTTACCACTCTTTATCATTGTTTAATTATTTACTAGCCACATTGTTCTTACATTTTAAGTATATATGTTTTTTTCTCTCTCAAAGATTCCGTCCACATTAAATTATTTTATATCTATCTATCTATATATATATATATATATATATATATATATATTGCATACCATGGAAATCTCTGTTACCCAGAGTATGAAAACGGTTGTTGCAAAAAAAAAAGAAAGGGTTTTTTTTTAGATTATTATTTTTTTAAAATAAATATTTTATTCTAGTTTAACATTTAATACATACAGACGGACATACAAAACCAACATCTGAAATCAACAATATTTGCCACTGTGCACCACCTAAACTAGCAAAATCAGGAAAACAACAACACGCAACACAACACCGTCTTCATACAGAGAAAAAAAAAAACAAAAAAAAACAACAAAAAACAGAAACAAAAAAAAGTCACATGCACTGTATAAAACAAGTAAATAAATGAAAGGAAAAAGAAAATAAATATATTTTCTTCACCGTTCTTCTTTCTGCTTATTAGTTTGTTTCATTTTTTTTTTTTTTTTTTTTGGGGGGTGTGGGGTGTTGATGTGAAAGATTTATTTCCCTTTACTTGTCCCTTACTCACCAAAACATACTCAGTTATGAAAATATTTTTTACTGAAAAAACAACAAACCCCCCCCCAAAAAAAAACCCAACACAAAAATGTACATATAATTTGGTTTTGGGCAGCACAAGTTTTGACTTCAGTCTAGATCTCATTTTCACCATTTCCGTCCGTCCGTCTGTCTGTCTATCTCTATCTGTTCCTCTCTGTCTGTCTGTCTATCTCTGACTCTCTGTCTCTGCCTTCCCAGTAGTGTGTGAGTGTGTGTCTGTAGTGGTGGTGGTGGTGGTGGTGGTGGGTGGTGGTGGTGTTTTCCAGTTCCACACTCTTGGTTTTGTCTTGTATCATCATGAGGTACTGGTACCGTGACTGGAAAATAAAGAATTCCTCTGTCTGTCGCTTTCTCTCGCTCTCTCTTTCCGTGTCTGAAACTGGATTCTTTTTTATAATTTTTTTTTAAATATTATAATTATTTATTTATTTACTTATTTATGTACGCTTATCTATTATTTATTCACCTTTTTTTTTCTTTTTTCTCTCTCAAGGCCTGACTAAGCGCGTTGGGTTACGCTGCTGGTCAGGCATCTGCTTGGCAGACTGATGTGGTGTAGCGTATATGGATTTGTCCGAATGCAGTGACCCGCCTCCTTGAGCTACTGAAACTGAAACTGAAACTGAAAACTTTCAGTGTGCTGTCTCCGTTTGACACGTACCGCTTGGCTCTTCTATGGCGAGCTGCAACAAGGGAAGAGATCACACGGAGGTCAGAAGAAGCGCTTCAGAGATACTCTGAAAGTCTCTCTGAAAGCGTTTGATATCAACCCTGACTCCTGGGAGGAATCTGCAGTGGACCGTGACAAATGGCGCGCTGCTGTGCACAAAGGCGCCAAGTTGTGCGAGGCCAACAGGACTGCTGCAGCTGTCCAGAAGAGGCAGGCCAGAAAGTCACGGGCAAACAAGCTCCCTGACAATGAATGATATGCCTGTCTTTGTCTGCCCCAACTGTCAGCGAACATTTCGTGCGCAGATTGGACTATTCAGCCATCTGCGCATTCACAGATAGATTCATGAGCATCCTCCCCCCCCCCCCCCACCACCACCCTCCCCCCATCCCCCAGCTGGATGACAACGATGGTCATCATCGATCTCGATGGACACACCACCACCACCGCTTGTTTCACATACCAGTTGTCTGTTTGGAATGAGATTACTGTCTTGCTGTTTTATATTTTACATTGTGATACAGTAACAGCGTATACCTTTTGTTTTTATGGATAATGATTTGTGGGGGATTGTGTGTGTGTTCCCTCAAAAGCTCACTTCTCATTTTATTCTGTGATAAAAAAAAAAAAAGAAATGCCTTTTTCAATAGTTAATTATGTGATTGAAAATATTAACAGTGTTTTTTGAAGTACTGTCTGGTTTAATTCGGTGAATAGCATTATATATGTTGCACTTCACTAAATGATTGATATTGTTTTTCTGTGATCAGTTTTGTGATATGAATTGAAGGAACTGTTTTTTGGTTTTTTTTACCTGAAAATTATTTTGCGGTTTGTGGATATTATTTGTTTTGTTTCGGAGGTTATAGTCCGTGTGAAGATTGGGGAAATCATGGTTTACGTTCAGTTTGATTTTTTTTTTCTTCTCCACAATCGATTAGAATATAAAGAACAAAATTAATCTCATTGTTTGCAATATTGAAGAAATAAGATTTGTGACATATTTTGTAGTAGTTTAAAACATTATATATATATATATATATAAACAAGTTGCTCGTTTGCAAGACTGTTTTGAATATCACATTAATTATATCGCATGAATTATATCACATTAATTGTATTTTCTTCCCATATTTTGCTCACGTCACATACATTGCATTGTTTTCAGTGTTATAAACTTGTTTAAAAAAAAACCAAAAAACTTTTACAGAATAAAAGCAGATGCATGAAATATGTTCTGATTAGTTTTTCTTTTTCATGTGCTGTTGATTGCAAGCTTTATAATTTTGTTGACTCACTTGTGTAAACAAAGTGAGTCTGTGTTTTAACCTGGTGTTCGGTTGTCTGTGTGTGTCTGTGTGTGTGTCTGTGTGTCCGAGGTAAAATTTAACATTGACATTTTCTCTGCAAATACTTTGTCAGTTGACACCAAATTAGGCATAAAAATAGGAAAAATTCAGTTCTTTCCAGTCATCTTGTTTAAAACAATATTGCACCTCTGGGATGGGCACAAAAAATTTTTAAAAATGAAGCCTAATTATATGCAAACTGCATTTACTGTTATATTTATATTTTTTGTATTCTCTAAACTTGGCACTTTGATTTGATATTCTGACACAACAACAAGAGCAGTCATTATTATCATTTTTTTGTTGAAACAGGAACTTCTTTTGCTCAGCATGGAAGTTTTATTTATTTTGCAAACGTTTTGGTGCAGATAGTAAAGAAGGGAAATTACTCTGTAATTAATGCTAGGGGACTTAATTAGCTTTAAACCGATCTTTCTCATCTTAAAACATTACATTTTGAAATTATACTCAATACATATCACAAGTGAGTCTTGAAGGCCTTGCCTCTCTTGTTTTATTTTTTTCTTTTACCCGTATCAGACATCGACACAAGCTTACAGCTGAGCCAACGGCAAAGTGAAAGCTGTATTATTAGTGGTTTCTCCACAGCACTGGGGATTCATACACAGTTTAATTTTTTTGTGAAGGACTCTGAATCTCAAACTAGGAGGCAAGATTACACTGGCTCTTAGTACTGCAGCCTTGGGGGGGCTAGCTGGACTTTGGGAACCATCCCCAGTGCCGACTGTCCTAAAAACCCTCTTGGCCGAGAGAGTGGGGATGTAACTTGGGGCAAGACACTCTCCACTATAACCAAATTCTAGCCCAGATAGCTGGGACAATTATTAATTAATTGCCCTCTCTGTTATTCTGGTGATGCTACCATCCTACAATTTCTCTTCAGTTTTTGCGCATGATCAGATTGTTGCGATGGAGAAACGTTTAACTTTGACACACACACCACACCACACCACACCACACCACACCACACAGCAACACACCACACTACAACACAACACACTACACCACACCACACCACAAAACAACACACCACAACACAACACACCACACCACACCACACCACACCACAACACAACACAACGCAACACCACACCACACCACACCACACAGCAACACACCACACTACAACACAACACACCACACCACAACACCACACCACACCACAACACCACACCACACCACAACACACCACACAACACAACACACCACAACACCACACAACACACCACACCACACCACAACACAACACACCACACCACAACACAACACCACACCACAACACAACACAATGCAACACCACACCACACCACACCACACCACAACACACCACACCACACAACACACCACAACACCACACAACACACCACACCACACCACAACACAACACACCACACCACAACACAACACACCACACCACACCACACCACACCACAACACCACACCACAACACAACACACCACACCACAACACAACACACCACACAACACCACACCACAACACACCACACCACAACACCACAACACACCACACCACAACACCACAACACACCACACCACACCACAACACCACAACACACCACAACACCACAACACCACACCACAACACACCACACAACACAACACACCACAACACCACACCACAACACACCACACCACAACACACCACACCACAACACCACACCACAACACACCACACCACAACACCACACCACAACACACAACACAACACACCACACCACAACACACCACACCACAACACCACACCACAACACACCACACCACAACACCACACCACAACACACCACACCACAACACCACACCACAACACCACACCACAACACACCACACAACACAACACACCACACCACAACACAACACAACACACCACACCACACCACACCACAACACCACACGACACAACACCACACCACAACACACCACACCACACCACACCACAACACACAACACAACACACCACACCACAACACACCACACCACACCACACCACAACACACAACACAACACACCACACCACAACACACCACACCACACCACACCACAACACACAACACAACACACCACACCACAACACCACACCACACCACACCACACCACAACACCACACCACACAACACAACACCACACCACAACACCACACAACACCACACCACACCACACCACAACACAACACCACACAACACCACACCACACACACAAATACACACGCACACTCACTTACTCACCCACACACCCACTCCCACAACCTAATGCAACAAAACGTATTTATTGTTTTTGCAAAAAAAAAGAAAAAAAGAAAAGTTTTTTGATTTTGAAAACTGATTTTCTTGTGTATATACAATTCGTTGTTCGTTTTGTTTTGTTTTTTGCAGAAGTTGACAAAAGTGATGTTGGTAAGTCAGCTCCAGGAGGAAGGGGCGTAACTCTTTCTTTTGAACGATTGATTAAAAAGAGCAGACTGGTCGCCCTTACATCGTGTTTCCCTCAGTGAATGCACGTGCGCGCGTGCACACACACACACACAATGGCATGCAGTAATCTGTCGAACTACACACTGTGTGTGTGTGTGTGTGTGTGTGTGTGTTTGTGTTTTGTGTTGTGCTGTGGTGTGTGTGTGTGTGTGTGTGTGTGTGTGTGCTTGCTCGCGCACACGAGGGTGCATGCGTGTGTGGGTGTCTTTATGCATGCGTACGTACTTGCGTGTTTGTTTTTGTGAGGTGTGTATGTGTGTGTGGTGTGGTGTGGTGTGGTGTGTGTGTGTGTGTGTGTGTGTGTGTGTGTGTGTGTGTGTTTACTCCCTTTTCACAAAATTATACAGAATTAAAAAAAAAAAAAAAATCTTCATCCTCATCAACGACACGGCACATATGTGAAAGAGGGCGTGTACTTCACTGCTTGTTGATTTCGTTATATCTTTATGGGAAAATATGATTAATTTTTTTTAATTAAAAAAAAAAGACGAGAAAGAAGCAGTTCTCAAGTTTCTCTCTCTCTCTCTCTCTCTCTCTCTCTCTCTCACACACACACACACACACACACACACACACACACACACACACACACACTGCAAAACAATGACACACAAGATGGAAGTGTGAAATTGTCACTTTATTTACAGTTGACAGATTCAACTCGTGCAACATAATTTCATAAATCGTTCACCTTTTCAACACCTAATACTTTTTTTTCTCTGCTGACAGACTTATAAAACATCTAACAATAATGATTATGTACATGTATTCCCGAACTCTGTCTGTCTGTCTGTCTGTCCGTTTCGAGTTGAATTCATCTTACTGAACACGTATGAACCAACACATAAAACATGCATAGACACACAGTGTCTCTCTGACTCGCACACACACACACACACACACACACATACAGAGACACACACACACACACACACACGTACACCACACACCAGGTAACGATTTATCACAGGAACCAGCTTAAAACAACGAAGAACTACGACGCTTTCGCGTCCCCGCATCAACTGCCATTTAGTTTTTTTTTGTTAGTTTTATAAATCACCAGAATGCACAATTATATCAACAATAAGTATAATGTAACTTATAGGCCGATGGAGGGGAAAGAGTGAGTGAGAAAGAGAGAGAGAGAGAGAGAGAGAGAGAGAGAGAGAATGAAAACATCCAAATTCAAAGTTCAAATAAACATAAAGTCCCTGAAATTTGAAAGACATAAGAAAAGAAACATCATAGAATGCTTGCCCTTTTCTTGAGGGGGGAAAAAAATATCATGACAAAGTTAAGCACCCTGCGCCTCATGTTGTGAATAAAATTATAACGAAGGCCACTTATCTTTTTTACATACGTATATTTCATATCAAAAGACACAATTAGCGTATTGCTGTCATCTAATATTTCTGCTGCTGATCACATTTCTACTCACCTCCATACTCTACACTGGCTCCCCACTGAAGCGAGAATTGAAATCAAAAGTAGCGCGAGTCTGCTATTCTGCTATCCACTCCGCAGGACCTACATATCTTTCTGACCTGATCAGCGCTTTCACTCCCTCAAGAAATCTCTGCTCTTCCTCTGACTGTTCCCTTTTGAAACTTCCTCGTGTCGATACATATCATATCATATCAATGTATCAAGGCGTGCAGGCCTGACAAGACCTTTTTGCCCGCTTGAAGTTGGGAAGAAAAAGAGAGTCCCCACATATGTCTGGTGCATTTTTCAAACATTGAGTGCGCAATGCTTGAAAAATCAATAAATATGTAAATGAGTTTTGTATTAAAATTTTTGTAAATAAATATCAAGATAATTTTTAAACGTATTCACTGTTCCTGCGGAAACAACGTCTTGTGGCAAATTATTCCAAACATTTGTTACTCTGTTAGTAAAGAAATGTGCAAATCTGGAAGTTTTTACTGAAACTTTTAACAGTCTGTAGGAATGGCCTCCTGTAGCACTGTCTCATTCAATGCAAACAAAGAGTGGTAATGTTCAACTTTAGAATACTAAACTCAGGGGGGCTGTTTAGACGAAAAACAAAGGGTGTCTTAGGCTCACCTCGATGCGCTAAGTTGAATGGAACCCTCAGCTAAGCTGTACGACCACTACTTTCCCATGAAACTGCGACAATTTTATACACAGTAAGCTGAAGACTACCCACACAGAGATTGATGACGCGACCACCCGCGTGATCAGCAGTCAAAATGGCTTGCAGGTGGTTGCTCTGGCTGTGATCAGCTGACGGCTTACTGTGTATAAAATTGTTGCACTTTCATGGGAAAGTAGTGGTCGTACAGCTTAGCTGAGGGTTCCATTCAACTTAGCGCATCGAGGTGAGCCTAAGACACCCTTTGTTTTTCGTCTAAACAGCCCCCCTGAGTTTAGTATTCTAAAGTTGAACATTACCAAAGAGTTTATAGTTCACCTTTCGTGAACGTTTTCTTTGCTGCTCCTCACATCTGGAACAACATTTCTCATCACGTCCCTGCATCTGATTCTGTCTCAGCCTTTCGGTCTTCGCCAAAGACTCATCTTTTTAAAAAATCCTGTCCCTTCCCTGACTGTTTTAAGTAAGAACAACACTGGCTACTGAAACCAGACATTACGTCATTGAGTGACGTCATGCTCTCAGTTGAAATTTTTTTTTTTCAGTGACGCACTGACCTATCACACAGGCGGTTCTATTGTTTATCTCTCTAGATCTAAATCTCCACTGCTTTCAAAAGCAACCACGATCGCAAACAGCAAACAGAACTGACATTGATTCATGAAGATTTTGTTTACATGCAAAGTGGGACGCACGCGTTAACAACGTGGGCGTTTTACTAGATAAGCTCTAAACGGGGCGTTTACAAGGAAGTTTACAGTATATATAAACATATAATAATGTTGTGAAATTATGAAGGCACATCCTGTCCACTGATAGACCCTGTTTCTCTAAAGCGTCAAATGGGAAACTGTTCCTTGATGTTACATAACGACAAGCAAAGCGAACGATGTCTGGATAACGAATTCTCCCCGAGTAAATGAAGCAAGCAAGCTTAATTCCCTTTTGTGTGAAGAGTTATCTAACATATATGGTCCCGCAACCAGCAAGACCGATCATGGACTCAGTTTCAAATGTAAGCAACTAGTATAGTGACCAACTGAAAAAAAAAAAAAAAAAACAGCCAGCCATAGTTTCGACCAAAGATGACTTCCCACAATGATAACTGAAACAACAACAACAAAAACCAAACAACCCCCCAAAAAAAACAACAACAACAACAAAAAAAACCCAAACAAACAACAACAAAAAACAAACCAACAAAAATCAACAACAACAAACAAACAAACAAAAAACAAAACAAACAAACACCTACAAACATTGAATCAGAACAGGCACCACTGAACACCACCGAAGTGACTCAGCAGCAGTGCAGGGTCTCCTCTGGTGTGTGGCCTCCTGGCGACCTAACATCGATGGTTCCTTGCGGACTGCCGACGCTGGAACCGTGTGACGGACGAACCCGGGTGTGGGCCGTGTATGGGGGGAATCTAAATGAGCGGCGTGGGAGTAGTGCCACTGAAATGGTGCAGATGATGGGGCAGCAAAAAGAAAAAAAAAAGGAAAAAAAAGAAGCTTTTATTCAAAGAAGGAGATGTGACAACAGCAAAAAAAAAAAAAAAAAAGAAAAAAAAAAAGAAAAAAAAGAAGCTTTTATAGAAAGAGGGAGATGTGACTACAGAAAAAAAGACAAAAAAGACCAACAAGCAGATAATTATAAAGAAAGAAATACAGATGGTGTGCCCTTTTGTTGAGGAAGAAAAACAACAACAACAACACTCAGATCTAAAACAACTTCTGTCAATAACCAGCCGGGAACAACCAGTCTGCAACTTATAGCAGTAATAATAACAATATTGATGATGATGATAATAACATTAACGATAATATAGTAACAATAACCTCCATATACCACTGCCCCCACAGTTGGGCAAAATGTAGAGGAGAGAGACGTTACTCTGAAATCTCTGTTTCCTCCATTACTTCAACCAATGAAAAAAAAAAAAAAAAAAAAAAAAAAAGATTCCGTTTACCAAGTTTTTGAAGATGATAATCACACATTTTTCATACATATGTATACAGCTTTTTCTTCTTTCATGACGAATCTATCATCAGCCTTTTCCTCTTGGAACAGTTTGTGTTAAGCTAACTGTACACACACACACACACACACACACACACACACACACAAAATCACTCTAAATAAAGATGGTTCTCGAAATTGCAATGGTCCTCCAGGAAAGAAAAAAAAAAAGAAAAAAAAAACACGACGTTACCATGAATTGTGCAGACTGTGGCGGATTAGTAGTGAGATCTCCCATTCCAATGCTCTCAATGCCCATGTAGTTAAGTGTTCCCTTGCATCAAACAGCGATCACATAATTATGTCATCGCATTTGTGAGGCCCATGTGCGCACGTGAGTTTCTAACTTAAAGAAAGGTGGAAAACTGAAAAAAAAAAAAAAGAAAAGAAAAAAAAGAGCAAACGGTATATATATATATGTAGTAAAGCCGAACGGTATATACGTGTATCACATGACTGTGAGGGAATTTTGACCACCGGTGTTTTCGCGTCTCTTTAGGCTGGTGGAGTTTGTTCTCTTTTCTCTGTCTCTGTCTCTCTCTCTGTGTGTGTGTCTCTCTTTTGGTCTCTCAGTCTCTCTCGCTGTATCTGTGTCTGTCTGTCTGTCTGTCTGACTCACTGCGTCCTGTTTTCCGTGCTTTGTTATACATGCATTTCTCGCACACAGCACACACTCACTCACTCACTCACTCACTCACATACACACACAATCTATGAAACACAGGCACACACACACACACAATCTCTCTCTCTCTCTCTCTCTCTCTCTCACTCACACACACACACACACACAGACACACACACACACACACTCTCTCTCTCTCTCACACACACACACACACTCACACACACACACACACACACGCTCATACACAGACACACACACACGCACGCACACACACACACACACACACACACACACACACACACACACACATCAGATACAATGCAACATTCAGAAAACTATTACAAATAGTCTTGCACATCAGACCAAACACTCAAACACCAACATTCATACACTCATAGTACATTCATAGTAATCACACACACACACACACACACACACACACACACACACACACACACACACACACACAGTTCCCTCCCCCCACACACACACACACTCATAATTATACACCCCCTCACACACATACACACTACCCCCCCAAACCCCTACCCCCACCCCACCCCCACACACAACAACACCCATCCACTCCTACCCCCACCCACCACCCACACCCACACCCACACCCACACCCACACACACACCCACACACACACCCTCTCAAGAAGGTAACGTATCCGACTCCACACACCTATCCACCTCCTGCAAACCGGAGGTACAGGATCTGTCCAAGATCTGAGACTGGTGCGACGCGGGCGCGGGCAACCCAGACAACCCAGACATCCCAGACATCCCTGACATCCCTGACACCGACACCGACCCTGATCCGAGGGCAGACAGAGGCCCCGGCGACTCCACCAGTTCCCTGTAGTAGATGACCGACGGTTTGACGCTCCCGTCAGGCATTCTAGCACTCATGGGCAAGAACCCGACCTTCTGGAACCCCGCCTGTTCGATGATCTTCCGCATGGCGATGTTGTCGTTGAACGTGTCGTTGTAGATGCCCGAGTAGCCCAACCTCCGGGCGAACTCCACGATCATCTGCATGCAGAACTCCCCGATGCCTTTCCGTCGCTGGCTTCGTTTCACCACCGTGTAGCTATCGGCGACAGTGCCCTGCCCACGGTAATACTTACTGTCCAGAATGACGAAGGCCGCCACCGCTTCACCGGAATCCCTGTCACACACGTGGAAGATCTTGCCGTTAGAGTTGTGCACTTCTTTCAGGAAGTCCTTCTCCGTCGGGAACTCATCCACCCCGTAGCCGTCCCCGTTCTCCGCCGAGCTGTGGATCATGACGTAGACCTCCGTGACGTCACGGTGGTCCGTGACGCGGTTGACGATGACGCGCTTCCCGTCCTGCAGGGCGGCGTGTAGAGGGAGGTACATGGCAGCGGCGAGGGGGAGGGGGAGGAGGGAGGACGTAGAGGGAGGAGGAGGAGGAGGAGGGAGGAGGGGGGAGCCGTTGCTGTCAATGGTGGAGGTGGTGGTGGAGGAGGAGGAAGAGGAGGAGGAGGAGGAGGAGGAGGAGGCGGTGATGATGGTGGTGGTGGTGGTGGATGAGAAGTGGTCGTCTCCCTCTCTCTTCACCATC
>NC_134908.1:21313503-21316003 GCF_041734735.1 Babylonia areolata
CAGTCGTCATCATAGAAAATGTCTCAAACTCCGACACACACACACACACACACACACACACACACACACACACACACACACACACACACACACATCGAGAGAGAGAGAAAAGAAAAGAAAAAAAAGAATGAAAAAATAAATAAAATAAGAATAGAAAGGAATAAAAGAAAGAAAGAAAGAAAGAAAAACAGGAAGGAAGAAAGATAGAAAGAAGAAAAGAAAAGAAAAAAGAAGAAGAAAAGAAAAAGAACAACAAAAGACAAGAAAGAAAGAAAGAAAGGAAGGAAGGAAGGAAGGAAGGAAGAAAAGAAATGAAAACAAAAGAAAGAAAGAAAGAATAAAAACAGAAAGAAAGAAAAGAAATTACAAAGAAAGAAAGAAAGAAAGAAAGGAATGAATTTAAAAAGAAAGAAAGAAAGAAAGAAAGAAAGAAAGAAAGAAAAGAATTAAAAAAAAAAAAAAACAGAAAGAAAGAAAGTAAGTAAAAACAGAAGGAGAGAACAACAGAGGTGTGTGACTGTTTGTTAGTCATTTGCTCCGCGATTGGTCAAAGACCCAGGAGGCGTCAGAGGTCAGAGGGTCATGACCTGACCAGAGGAAGGTGAGGTGAGGGGGGCGGGGGGAGGGGGGTATGGCATAACGGGCAAAACAAACTGACCACTGTGTTCAGTCCAGCGGAAAAAAGGTCAAGAAGATTGTGATGATTAGGGGAAGGTATTTGTTGTTGTTGTTGTTGTCGTGTTGTTGTTATTGCTGTTGTAGATTTGTTCTTGTGTTGTTGCTGTTGTTGTTTGTTGTTTGTGGTAGTATTTTGTTGCTGTTGTTGTTGTTGTTGTGCTCTTGTTTTGTTGTTGCTGTTGTTGTTGTTGTTGTTGGTGGTGGTGGTGTTTTGTTGTTGTTGTTGTGTTGTTGTTGTGCTCTTGTTTTGTTGTTGCTGTTGTTGTTTGTTGTTTGTGGTGGTGGTGGTGTTTTGTTGTTTGTCGTTGTTGTGTTGTTGTTATTGTTATTATTATCATTATTGTTATTATCATTGTTATCATTATTATCATTATTTATGTATTTACTTATTTATTAATTTATATATCTACTTATATTTTCTTCTTCTTTTTTGGGGGGGGGAGGGGGACAAAACCTCGCCCCCCAAAATTACCCCTGGGGAAAAAAAAACTCGGGAGGAGGGGGGGGGGTATAGTTTGAGGGTCCTACACCGGTGTGCCCCATTTTGACAAACCGTACATGCACGTAGGGCTGTTAGGTAACACAGGGCAGTAAGAGATCACATCTTTGTCCTGTCCGTTTGTTTTCGTGCCATAGTCTGGTATGGTCGGCTGGTATGGCCTGATGCCTTATCTATCTGACAGGTGGACGTTGAGGTCATACTTCTTCCTCTTCTTCTGCGTTCGATGTTTTGGCTGCGTCAGACGGTCACCCCTGTCGCCACGATGTAACCCACGGTCTTCTCCAGGTCGTGGCGGTCTCCCCAAAGCTGCGCCTGTAGCTCTGTGCCCCCTGGCCAGGTTTGACGCCGTAGAGCTTCATGGGTTGGGCAGTGTTGGAGGATGTGTTCAGGGGTCTGGGGTCCAGTGCCACATGGACACTCATCAGTGTGGGCGATCTTCATACGGTGAGGTCATTCATTCAACGTGATGGACTGTGGCTGGCGATGGATGGCCAGTCTGGTGACGTCAGCAGTGACCTGGTGGCTGGTTGGTTGGTTGGTTGGGTGGGTGGTGTTGCATTTTTTATTTTATTTTATTTTTTTACGTTGCTGTTAATTTTGTTGTTGTTGTTGTTGTTGTTGTTGTGGTTAGTGATGGTGGGTAGGTGGTGGTGGTTGTTTTGAGTGTGTTTTCTCTCCCTCTCTCTCTCTCCCTCTCTCTCTCTCTCTCCCTTTCCCCCTCTCTTTCCCTCACCTTCTGTGTGTGTGTGTGTGTGTGTGTGTGTGTGTGTGTGTGTGTGTGTGTCTTCCTTTCTCTCTCCCTCAACCCGTCCACCCCCGCCCCCCCCCTCCCCGGGTTGTGTTGTGTTGTGTTGTGTTGTGTTGTGTTGTGTTGTACTGTACTGTATTGTATTGTGTTGTGTTGTGTTGTATTGTATTGTGTTGTATTTTATTGTATTGTGTTGTGTTGTATTGTGTTGTGTTGTATTGTGTTGCGTTGTGTTGTATTGTATTGTGTCTCTCTTTTTGCCACAACAGATTTCTCTGTGTGAAATTCGGGCTGCTCTCCCCAGGGAGAGCGCGTCGCTACACTGAGAGCGCCACCCTTTTTTTGTATTTTTTCCTGCATGCAGTTTTATTTTTGTTTTTCCTCTCGAAGTGGGTTTTTCTACAGAATTTTGCCAGGAACAACCCTTTTGTTGCTGTGGGTTCTTTTACGTGCACTAAGTGCATGCTGCACACGGGACCTCGGTTTATCGTCTCATCCGAATGACTAGCGTCCAGACCACCACTCAAGGTCTAGTGGAGGGGGATAAAAATCGGCGGCTGAGGCGTGATTCG
>NC_134908.1:21338503-21341003 GCF_041734735.1 Babylonia areolata
TGCAATATTTTGATGATGGTAATTGGGCTGAAACGCTGTTAACGTCGTCTCTTTCGCCCTTCGCATGGAGAGAGTTAATCATTCGTTTAATCATTTATTCATTTATCTTATTCTGTTTCCTTTCATTTGGCTTTCTCCCAATGCCCGACTTAGCGCCTTCAAGATGACTAATGCTGCTGGACAGGCACTGTCTGGTCCTCGGGTGTGGTGTAGCGTGTATGGATTTGCACCGGCCCGAACCCGGGCAGTGATTGCCTCCTCAGTCAACTGACTGATTGAGCTACTGAACTGAACTTGTGTGTTGCATGAATGAATTGGCAATGCCAGAACATTCCCACGACATGGTGTAACCATGTGGTCTCGTTTCTTCTGCATTATTTCTTATCTCAGTGGGTTGTTTTTTTATTTTTATTTTATTTTATTTTTAATGTTCCCAAACGCGCAATCGTACAAGTTAATTCAGCTCGTTCTTCTCCGCCAACCAGCACGTAGCCCCCTTCTGCTTATCCATGTTCAGGGCCCCGCTCGTCATAAATCGCGTGCCGGTTGCCGCGTGCGTTTGACAGCCGGCGGCCATTATCTCCCCTGTCAGACGAGGCGCCCGGTAATCTGGATAGTCAGCATCATCATCTGCATTCTGTGGCGGCTGCGGGATGCTGTTGTGTGTGTGTGTGTGTGTGTGTGTGTGTGTGTGTGTGTGAAAAAGGCGTAGAAAGAGCGAGAGCGCGCGCAATACTGGCAATCCGTGTGTGTGTGTGTGCGTGTGTGTGTGACTGTGTGTGTGTGTGTGTGTGTGTGTGTGTGTGTGTGACTGTGTGTGTGTGTGACTGTGTGTGTGTGTGTGTGTGTGTGTGTGTGTGACTGTGTGTGTGTGTGACTGTGTGTGTGTGTGTGTGTGTGTGTGACTGTGTGTGTGTGTGTGTGTGTGACTGTGTGTGTGTGTGTGTGTGTGTGTGTGTGTGTGTGTGTGTGTGTGTGTGTGTGTGTGTGTGTGTGTGTGTGTGACTGTGTGTGACTGTGTGTGTGTGTGTGTGTGCAGTGACTCAGTGTGTGTGACTGTGTGTGCGTGCGCGCGTACGCACGTGCGTGATTTATTTTATATTTTATTTATTCTACTTTAACGCCATTATGTTGGATGATATCACCCCCACCTGTAGCAGTGTACGAGATAATGTCAAGACAGAACGACCTGACTGAAATGATCCCGGGGGGGGGGGGGGGGGGGGGGGGGGGGCACATTTCGTGGCGGGGGGGTGTATGTTTCCCATAATTATCGTCATCATCCTCTCTGCCCTTCTCTCCACTTGTCAGACCTCCGTGTGTGTGTGTGTGTGTGTTGGGGGGTGGGTGGGGGCTGGGGGGGCTTTCTTCCCCATCCATCCCCAGTGCACCTTGCCCCCCCCCCCCCTCCCGGGTGTGTGTGTGTGTGTGTTGGGGGGTTGGGGGGGGGGGCTTTCTTCCCCATCCATCCCCAGCCCTCCCTCCCCCCCCCCCCGGTGTGTGTGTGTGTGTGTGGGGGGGGGGGGGGGGGGGGTACACCTACCAGGCCTGTTACTACGCCCCTGCGCATACGGACATTCCTGCACGGGGTAGGTCCATACATCATCTGTCATCTCCCCTGCCTGCCCCCACTGCCCCCCTCCCATTCCCCCCCCCCCCCCATCCCCGACCTTCCACCCCTTCCCCCCCCCCCCCCCCCCCCCCACACACACTCTCTCTCTCTCTCTCTCTCACACACACACACACCTTCCAGTCCCTTTATCCACATTTCTGTTTCAAGATGTCAACCTTAGCATGGGGTGGGGGAACATGTCAAAAAGCGATAATACGTAGTGCATGGGTTCTACACAAACACACTCACACACACACACACACACACTCTCTCTCTCTCTCTCTCTCTCTCTCTCTCTCTCACACACACACACACACACACCTTCCAGCCCCTTGATCCACATTTCTGTTTCAAGATGTCAACCTTAGCATGGGTGGGGAACATGTCAAAAAGCGATAATACGTAGTGCAGGGGTTCTACACAAACACACACACACACACACACACACACACACACACACACACACACACACACACAGAGGATGGACCACTCTCAAAAAAAATGTATAGTTCTTTTTAAGGACCGCTTAGAAACCTGTACAGTTTTTTTCTTGCAAAAAAGTTCTGGACCACTTAGATAATTGCACAATTTTCTTTTTGTAAAAAGTTCTGGACCACTTAGAAAATTGCACACTTTTCTTCATGCAACAAGTTCTGGTCCACTTAGATAATTGCACACTTTTCTTCGTGCAACAAGGTCTGGACCACTTAGATAATTGCACACTTTTCTTCGTGCAAAAAGTTCTGGGCCACTTAGATAATTGCACACTTTTCTTCATGGAAAAAGTACTGGACCACTTAGATAATTGCACACTTTTCTTCATGCAACAAGTTCTGGACCACTTAGAAAATTGTACATTTTTCCTCTTGCAACAGGGAGAGCGCATCG
>NC_134908.1:21346003-21361003 GCF_041734735.1 Babylonia areolata
CAATGTCTTGTTTACTTCCTATTCTCCACATTTTATTTTCGTTATTATTATTATTATTATCATTATTTATTTATTTTTAATTATATTATTATCATTTATTTATTTATTTTATTTTATTTTATTTCATTTTTTTCTCAAGGCCTGACAAAGCGCGTTGAGTTACACTGCTTGGCAGATGTGGTGTAGCGTATATGGATTTGTCCGAACGCAGTGACGCCTCCTTGAGCTACTGAAACTGAAACTGAAACTCTCCACATCACCATTCATCGACAGCTTTGTGGAGTCATAGGACAGTGACTTTCTCCTGCTGTGTCACACTCCCTAGGCTCCGCATTGCTGATCATCCTCTACCATCTACCGCCTTCGCACAGGACACTGCGGCCTCCGAGCACACCTGAAGAGGATTGGAGTGGCAGCCACATCCCTATGTGATTGCGGCCAGGCTGACCAGACCCCATCCCATATTCTCCAAGACTGCCCCCTGTATGAGAAGCAGTCCTGGCCTGGGGGTGCTGACCTCAACACCAAGCTCTGGGGGACGGCAGCCGATCTTCACCGGACGTCCGAGTTTGTGGCATCCCTCGGACTTCGACCCTGACTGCGTAGCTGTCGAACGCAAAGAAGAAGAAAAAGAAGCTGATCATCCTGCTCGCAGCGCCAAAATAACTCGCAGGTGGAAGTAGTTGTAATAGCAGTAATAGTTGCAGCAGCATCAACAACACTAGTAGCAGCAATGATGACGTCAACAACAGCAGCAACAACATCCAACAATACGAACAATAGAGGGAAGCAACGATGACAATAATGTGGTTCGTCCGTCGGGATCGACGAGGACCATCTAGTCATCCTAGGGGTGGGTGGGTTGGGGTCTGTGGGTGCGCAGATGACTGGTCAGGCCAATCCGCGCCCGGAAGGTTCTGACGCAGTGTGGACAGGGGATGGTGGCAGCTGTTGGGGATGACAATAATAAGAACATCATGGATCACGACAACAATGATAAGAAATCGTCACATTCATGCCCGCGCGCACAACACACACACACACACACACACACACACACACACACACACACACACAACACAACACAACACAACACAACACACACACACACACACACACACACACACACACACACACACACACACACACATGCACGCACTCACACCATTGAGGCAGCCATGTGTGTGTTCTGTATTGTCCTTGTGTTCTCTGTAGCATATTCAGGAGTAAAGGTCTCTGCCAGTCAAGAATAAAAACCAATTTGTCTTGGCACATTTCTTCTGTTACTGCTGCTGTGTTTGATAATCGGTATCTGGACAAACCAAGAGCTTCCTATTTGGTGAAGTATCTGGGTTTGTTCCAATGTACCGGTTATTTACATGTGTGCTAGCTGAATCGGTAGCATAAGCAGCACCGACTTGAAGATGTGTACCTTGTGAATGGAGAAAATTACCTATCTTTATTGTTGTTTAATCATCTATTCACCTGGCCTCATTGTTCTTTCATTTCGAGTCAAAACCCATCGAGGCAACCACGTGTGTGTTCTGTTTTGTCCGTATTTACTGTGTAGCATATTAAGAAGTAAAGATGTGTGCCAGTCTGGAATAAAAAGCCAGTTTGTGTTTCACATTTCTTGTGTCATTGCTGCTTTATGTACATGTCACATGAACGGCATAAGGACAAGTGTCAAATGATCGGCATAAGGACAAGTGTCACATGATCGGCATAAGGACAAGTGTCACATGATCGGCATAAGGACAAGTGTCACATGATCGGCATAAGGACAAGTGTCACATGATCGGCACAAGGACAAGTGTCACATGATCGGCATAAGGACAAGTGTCACATGATCGGCATAGGACAAGTGTCAAATGATCGGCATAAGGACAAGTGTCAAATGATCGGCATAAGGACAAGTGTCACATGATCGGCATAAGGATAAGTGTCACATGATCGGCATAAGGACAAGTGTCACATGATCGGCATAAGGACAAGTGTCACATGATCGGCATAAGGACAAGTGTCAAATGATCAGCATAAGGACAAGTGTCACATGATCGGCATAAGGACAAGTGTCACATGATCGGCATAAGGACAAGTGTCACATGATCGGCATAAGGACAAGTGTCACATGATCGGCACAAGGACAAGTCCGAGGCTTCTTTTTCAATGAAGTGTCTCGGTGTGTTCCAATGTACCATGTAAATACTGGTGTGCTAGCAGAATTTGTGGGATAAGCACCATTGACCTGAAGGTGTGTACCTTATATATGGAGGGAGTTACCACTCTTTATTTTTGTTTAACTCACTCAGTACGGCCAGTCCTCTCTTCTCCTCTACACAGACCCCTCGGATGTCCCAACCTTTAGCTTCCGTCGTCAGAATTGTGGTATTCTTTGTCAACATTCACCTCTTCAGTATAAGAGCCTTCCGCTTGCAATATTTTGAAGGTGGTAATTGGGGTGAAACGCTGTTAACGTCGTCTCTTTCGCCGTTCGTATGGAGAGAGTTAATCATTTATTCTCCTAGTATCGACAAGAACAAATGCGTTTGCAGCAGGATTTTTCAAACTCATTTA
The DNA here is from genome assembly GCF_041734735.1 of Babylonia areolata. Taxonomy (NCBI): domain Eukaryota; kingdom Metazoa; phylum Mollusca; class Gastropoda; order Neogastropoda; family Buccinidae; genus Babylonia; species Babylonia areolata. The sequence continues at coordinate 21,348,581 of NC_134908.1, forward strand.
CAATGAAATAGAACAAAACTAGATTAAAATGAAATAAAATCAAAAGAACAACAGCAGTAAATCAAAGGCAATTACACAGGAAACATGAAAGACAACAAAACTGTACACGAGTAATAACACGAACAGCAACAACAGACACGAACAATAATACAAATAGCAACACTGCACACTAACATTAACACCACCAAGACTATACACGAACATTAACAACAATAATACCGACAGTAATAACACGAACAACAAATATATACACTGACAATAACACCAAAGACAACACTATGCACGAGCAATAACACTAACAACAACTCTATGCTTGAACAAGTACACTAGCAACATATCTATACAAGAACCATAACACAACCAACAACACTACACACGAACAATAACACAACCAGCAACACCACACCTGAACAATATCACTATCAACAACAATGACGCACAATTCAATCAATAACACCAGTAACAACATGACACAATTACAAACTATTACCTGAAAAAAAAAATATCATGCATGTCAAAGTAACGGAACCATTTGATGAGGTTTAAAGACAGCCAGAACTGATTTACTGCCACTTTTAGAGAAATCGTTGACGGGCGCAATAGCCGAGTGGTTAAAGCGTTGGACTGTCAATCTGAGGGTCCCGGGTTCGAATCACGGTGACGGCGCCTGGTGGGTAAAGGGTGGAGATTTTTACGATCTCCCAGGTCAACATATGTGCAGACCTGCTAGTGCCTGAACACCCTTCGTGTGTATATGCAAGCAGAAGATCAAATACGCACGTTAAAGATCCTGTAATCTATGTCAGCGTTCGGTGGGTTATGGAAACAAGAACATACCCAGCATGCACACCCCCGAAAACGGAGTATGGCTGCCTACATGGCGGGGTAAAAACGGTCATACACGTAAAAGCCCACTCGTGTGCATACGAGTGAACGCAGAAGAAGAGAAGTTGTTGTAAACATTGCAATCAATAAACCTTCTGTTTTTTCCGTTCCCAGTCAAGAGTTAAAAGTTTAGTTTAGTCCTCTGCAAAAATAGTAAATGGTAAGTAAAGTTGGTTGAAGTTGGAAATCACCTTAGGCTGGCGTCTTCTCTTCTCTACATATGATAGTCAGTCGTGTCCGACTATGACCATCAGAACAGCAGAGAAGGCAACTGCTGTTCCGACTATCTGGGTTAGAATTTGATTATAGTGAAGAGTGTCTTGCCCCAAGTTACATCCCCACTCTCTCGGCCAAGAGGGTTTTAGGACAGTTGGCGTTGGGATGGTTCCCAAAGGCCAACTAGCCCCCAAGGCTGCAGCACTAAGAGCCAGTGCAGTTTTGCCTCCTAGTTTGAGAGTCATAGTCCTTCACAAAAGACTAAGCTGTGAATGATTTCCCATTGACTGGAGAAACCATTGATAATACAGCTCTCACGTTGCTGTTGGCGTGTAGTGTAGACCCTATTCAGGGCGAGGAATGGATGTAAAAAAGCACACCAGTGCTTATCTATTATCCTCGAAATAAAGAATTTGTCTTCTCTCTCTCTCTCTCTCTCTCTCTCTCTCTTTATATATATATAATTATATACGTGTGTGTGTGTGTGTGTGTGTGTGTGTGTGTGTGTGTGTGTGTGTGTGTGTTATATGTATGTATATAATCCCTTTCTTTCTCTTTATATCTATGATGCACTTACAGCATTCATTGTTGTTTATGTCCAGTATGGACAAGCCTTGCTTTCAACACTTGAATTAACTTCTCTTCTTGTTGTTGACGTCGTCTTTGTGTATTCACGGCCCACATGTAGAGAAGTGGGTTGAGAGCAGAGTTGAAAGGCAACACGAACACAGCCATGGTGTCATGGATCTGATCGAAACCAGCAACACCATATGAACTCAACATCGTCACCAGTCCGAACGCCAGCCAGCAAACAGCATCTGTGACAGCCACTTTTCCCATCACGTGCACTGAAGTATACACTGGTCTCTGTGAGGAATTGAGAGATATTCTGTACTTTGGGGTTCGTCTGTAGATGGCTGTTTGACCAGCTATAACCATCACACACAAAATAAAGTTGACTGCCACAATAACGTTGAACCATCTGAAGTTGTGTCTGGAATGATGGTGATCAAATAACGCCAGACGACAGAGACCTGACTGACCTTGGAGACCCCAGTGCGATAGTCCAGGAAGAAATGGAATCATTGCCAACAGAATCCCAACAATCCACACACAGCCTGTTGCCGGTAAACATTTACTGAATCCCCTTCCTCCGTTGGGGAAACAAAGTACAGAGATGTGATACAAAGTGATAAACCATATCATCAATTCTGACACTGTACTGGACAGAAAGAAAAGAAAACCAGCCAGCTTGCAGATTGTATCACCAGTCCATGCTTTTTCAATGTGGATGTATTTTCCGCGAAATATAGTGTCTGCTATCACGATAATGCTGACGTGAATTCCCATACACATGTCAGCAAACTGCAAGTGGGAAATAGCCCTGATGGAACTGCTTCCAATCACGTTTTTCACAGCAGGTGAAGTCATTAAACACACCAAATTGCCCATCATGGCAGAAACGCCAATCAGCCAAAAGAAAATTCTGTACAGTTCAGTTGGTAGCAGTGCTGAACATGAAGAGAGTACAAAGTGTGGTGCAAAACAGTTGATTTTACCAGAGTGCTTGGGAAATAAATCCATACAGCAAAATCTGTAGTTGGATGAAAAGATGCGATCTAGTAGATCACATTTTGAAAACAGATCCAATGGGAAATTAGTGACTCTATTTCCCCGTAAATCCAACTTTTTGAGGAGTGGCACATCTTTAAAACCTACCAGCCCAATGGTATCTACAGCACAGTGTGACACGTTCAAAAACTGCACGTAAGGTAGATATATGGATAAACCATTGTAAAGGATATTGAGATCTGTATTCGATACATCCATTCGTGTAAGGGCAAAGTGAACGTGCTTCGTTGCTTCGCTACTCATTGTGCTGAGAGGGTTGTTTTGTAAGTGTAGAACTCTTAGATTTCGCAACTCCAGAAAAACTGACATATCCACGGTTCTCACGTGGTTATTGGCAAGATCAAAATATTTCAGGTTTGCTAGTTTGATATGTGAAATATTATGAAGGGAGCACTGGGACAGCGTCAAATGAACAAGATTCGTGTTTTTACTGAAATAATCCAGCGACATGTTTGAACCTGTTGCGTCTATGTATCGTAACTGAAGATATTGGTCTGGAGGAAATTGTTTGTTACAAAGGAAAACATGACCTTGACATAGACAACCTTCAGGACAGGTCCTGTCACACAACAGTTCATCATCCCGCTGTGGACACTGACCCCAGCCATCACACAGACGATCTCCATGCACACAAACTCTGGAACCTTGACACCGGTAGAAACCAGGACACGTTGCTGTTTCACAATCTTGTTCATCTTCTCCATACACACAATCAGAAAGACCATTACACCGGGTGTAGACAGGGAGACAATACAACCACTCAGCTGTGCAGCGATAATGACTGTGAGGACAAGAGTCGTCAGCTGTCATCACTTGTTGTGTGAAGTAACCTGTCCCATCCAGATTGACATAAAACTGTTGCTTCATGTCTTTCTCTTTGACATCAGCCTGAACGCTGTAGACATTAGAACACCAAACCTCATCAGACTCGTCCACACAATCTGAGTATTGGTTGCAAAGTTGACTAAGTGATACACACTGGCCGCTTAAACACTGAAAACCAGTGCATGGAGAGTGTTCACAAAATGACTCATCAGCATTATCAGGACAGTCCTGTCTGAAGTCACACACAAGAGTGTGATGCACAGTTGTGATACCATCATCACATCTAAATATGGTGTACGCGTGTGTCATTTTCCTTTTAAGTGTAAACATGTCAGTATGCTCTGCATCAGTCATGTTCATGGATGTGCAAAACAGTGCGCTCGTTGTCTTCATACAAAGACTTCTGGAATCAGGAGACGAAAACACATGTGTAATGTGATTGTCTGAGGAGACTGATAAAGATTGTTTTGTATGCGTGAAGATCTCTTTTGGTGAACGTCCATGGGCTATTGACACTCGACAGGAGGAAGAGGCATCTTGAAATTGTAATGTCAATTCACAAATTGTGAACAAAATGGTTTTTGATCTTATTGCATATTTGTTTAAAGATAACCACATGTTCAAAAGCATCCCACGGTGGACGTGTCTTGAACGCAGGTACGCAGTTTTCAGTCTGAAATGAGTCATGCTGTACACCACAGTGTTGTCAGACCATTTTTGAAACTTGCTATATTCATAGGGCAGATTTTCGCAACCACTCATCAAACCTATAGCTGTATCAAATTTATAAAAATGTTTAAACAGATGTTGGAAATACATCTGTTCCCTTTTTGTTTTCACTGACGCTAATCTTCCGCCTATTTTCAAACACTCATAATGGGAAAACAGAGCGAATATCCGCGTATCCACGAAGACTAACTTGAAACACTTGTTTCGTGAAGCCACCAATCCCCGGCAGTCAGGACTGCTGAAGGGACAGTGTTCTGTTTCATCCCGTCCATCTTCACACTCTGACTTCAGATTACAATCCAGATGACGTTGAAAAAGAGAGTAGTGGTTTACAGAACAGTTAAAAAGGCCGTTTGTCAACTCTATGGGTTGATCATTCACAGGCAAGGCAGACACAAATATTTTCAGGCCTCCATGACGATTCGTTGCATAGCAAAGCTGGATCTTTAGGAATGATGTGTAAATGATCTTAGCTGAAGGATAATGAAAACAGCACACACGTTCAGTACTTTGGTGAGTCGTATTTAGTTTTGAATACAGGTTAATCCAGCAGTCCTTTGCAGTGAAACACAGACGATGAATCTTTATCTGTTGAATGCTCATCATAATCCATCCAGAGGGTACTCTCCATTCTACACTAAAATCCATGCAATCACGTATGGATACATATGGACTGATTACATATCCACAATATTCAAGTATATATGTAACAATAAACACGTGACTCTTGATTGTTTCCAAAGAAAGTTTTCCCATAGGACTGTTGACATTTTTTATCCACATGCTACTTGAAGATGACTCCACAAATATGTGCTGAAGAGTGTGGACATTGCACAACAAGCTCAACAACGACGACGGTAGAAAAGTTATTTCTCCTGTCATACTTATTTCAGTTTCTTGGTACTTAGAATCACACCAGTACTCTAGCCTCTCCACAAGAGCACGTACATACATACCCTGTGGCGCCTGTACATGCAGTTTACAGAAGATGTTGAAATCACCACACATACCATACACCACTCCCTCTTGTACAGTGTGACGTGGTAAACCCCATCTACAGTTTGAGGCATTGACCTGTAACATTGTGATGTTTGTGTTGTTTTGGTTCAGGATGTACTCTACACCTGGACACATGTCACTGACGTTCAGTGGACCAGCAGGGGTGTTCATGTGTATGTTGTTCCCACTCCACTGATGTGTGGTTATGTCAGCGCCCACAAACAGAAGGCAATGTGCCAATCCACACAGAACCGAGATCCACACGGACAAGACGTGTACACTGGCCGCTCTGGTCAGACTTGAAGCTGACACTGTGTCCATTGTAGCTTGTGGTTAGTTTCTGGACCGTTATCAATGTCAAAACTGATGCAAATGATGTAGTTTACATACCTAATCCACAGGCTAATGAAGCGTGCTCTGGTGTCATTTTTCTTCTTTGTAGTGCACATGTATGCATTTGTGTGTCTGTTTATATGGCGAACTCTAACATGGCAAGCGCTCCCATGGAGGCCAAAAGAAGCGCTTCAAAGACACTCTGAAAGCTTCTCTGAAGGCCTTCAACATCAACCACGACACATGGGAGCTGAATGCAATGGACAGACCAAAGTGACGTTCAGCTGTCCACAAAGGCGGCAAATCCTGTGAGGCCAAAAGAATCGCTGCAGCAGAGCAACGCAGACAGGCCAGGAAAAGCAGTGCCAGCAAGTCCCCGACAGCCGCCACCATCCCCTGTCCACACTGCGTCAGAACCTTCCGGGCGCGGATTGGCCTGACCAGCGTTAGAAAATGTAAGTATGTTCAGCTTTAAAGCATCATTCGTAACTGATACACGTAAGCTGTCAATCTCTCTCTCTCTCTCTCTCTCTCAGTCTCCCTCTCTCTTCATTATTTATTGTCCTTATAGTCGAAGCTGCCAACACACACACACACACACACACACACACACACACTGTTATTGATTGGAAGAACATTAATCACGCAAATAATACATCATTCACACACACACACACACACACACACACACACACACACACACACACACACACACACACACACACACACACACACACACACACAACACACACACACATACACACACTGTTATTGATTGGAAGAACATTAATCACGACAAATAATACATCATTCACACACACACACACACACACACACACACACACACACACATCGCTGTTTAAATAGGTCCAGGGATGGAAGAGATGTGTCTTTGGAATGATTCAAACAGACTGGAGCAGAGCAGTGTGCTAAGAAACATTGTCCGCTTTGAAGACAAAACTCGACGGGCGCAATAGCCGAGTGGTTAAAGCGTTGGACTGTCAATCTGAGGGTCCCGGGTTCGAATCACGGTGACGGCGCCTGGTGGGTAAAGGGTGGAGATTTTTACGATCTCCCAGGTCAACATATGTGCAGACCTGCTAGTGCCTGAACCCCCTTCGTGTGTATATGCAAGCAGAAGATCAAATACGCACGTTAAAGATCCTGTAATCCATGTCAGCGATCGGTGGGTTATGGAAACAAGAACATACCCAGCATGCACACCCCCGAAAACGGAGTATGGCTGCCTACATGGCAGGGCAAAAACGGTCATACACGTAAAAGCCCACTCGTGTGCATACGAGTGAACGCAGAAGAAGAAGAAGAAGACAAACCTTATCACTGGGTTTGTTCGATGAGCGTATTTGTGAAGGTGAGAAGGAGACAGACATATATTCAACCTCAAAATGATAGTAATATATCTTGCAGTGCGTATCAGCTTAAATTTAATGGTTTTAGTAAAGCAATGCAAATCTTGAATAACCACAAACATGCTGCAACTTTTTTGACAGGAAATTAGCCAGGTGTTTTTCTCAGCGCAGAAGAAATGGAGACACAATGTTTGAAATGTTAAGCATATGGCAGGCAGAGGTAATTGTAAACTTTCCAGATAGCTGGTGAGACATTTATAGAACATGTATCTACTGAAACTCCCAAGTTTAACTCACTCAGTACGGCCAGTCCTCTCCTCTACACAGACCCCTCGGATGTCTAGTGGGTGTCTGAATGACCCAACCTTTAGCTTCCGTCGTCAGAATTGTGGTATTCTTTGTCAACATTCACCTCTTCAGTATAAGAGCCTTCCGCTTGCAATATTTTGATGGTAGTAATTGGGGTGAAACGCTGTTAACGTCGTCTCTTTCGCCGTTCGTATGGAGAGAGTTAATGATCAATATACTGGGTTGTTTTTTTGACCAGAAGTTAAGGGTAACATACCTTCGACAGAAACGTCAAAGCGCTGGAGATTTTCGTGTTCTAAGCATAAACTTTACAACAGACATTAACTCTTTTAGCACGATAAATTTTGAAAACAACCTAGCTGAGATAAAGACACATACAAATGGACTACACATATTTTCTCCATTTGAAAAAAAAAAAAAATAAATAAAATAAAATAAAACGTGACGAAAACCCTAATCGTTTCAAACGTTACTCATTTCTGCACTTGCCAAGCCCTCCACTTGTTTCTTTGGGGGCTGGCAGGTTTTGTTTTTGATGTTGTTGTTTTTTCAGTAAGCAGTACACGGTCCTTCACTTCACAGTGACTTGACCAGTGCAGGGTTAACGTGGAACAGCAATGAAATCACGGTGACTTGACCAGTGCAGGGTTAACGTGGAACAGCAATGAAATCACAGTGACTTGACCAGTGCAGGGTTAACGTGGAACAGCAATGAAATCACTATGACTTGACCAGTGCAGGCACGGGCGCAATAGCCGAGTGGTTAAAGCGTTGGACTGTCAATCTGAGGGTCCCGGGTTCGAATCACGGCGATGGCGCCTGGTGGGTAAAGGGTGGAGATTTTTACGATCTCCCAGGTCAACATATGTGCAGACCTGCTAGTGCCTGAACCCCCTTCGTGTGTATGTGCAAGCAGAAGATCAAATACGCACGTTAAAGATCCTGTAATCCATGTCAGCGTTCGGTGGGTTATGGAAACAAGAACATACCCAGCATGCACACCCCCGAAAACGGAGTATGGCTGCCTACATGGCGGGGTAAAAACGGTCATACACGTAAAAGCCCACTCGTGTGCATACGAGTGAACGCAGAAGAAGACCAGTGCAGGGTTAACGTGGAACGCAAAGATGAATAAGTTTTGAGGTGTTTCAGTAGTTATGATTATCATTTCTTGATTCACAGAATGTTTCGTGCTCTTACTTACTTTCTATTCTTCACATCAACTTTCATTGACAGCTTTGTGTTGTCATAGGGAAGTGACTTTTTCCTGCTGTATCTCACTCCCTGGACTCCACATTGCTGATCATCCTGCTCGCAGCGCCAAAATATCGATGAGTCCAGAGGTTCATTGTCAGCCACACAGTGCAGGCCAGGAAAGCCACAAATGCATGTGTCGGTTACTTCTCTTGTTTATTTCATGTATTATTTTTTTTTAAATTAAAAGGAAGGAAAGAAGAAGTAAGAGAAGAAAACAATTCAGCAAACACACTTTTGCCTCGACATTGAACCCTGAAGTACATTCTCTTTTGTGCATGTCTGTTTGATTGTTCACATCCACTCTGACCGAAATCGAGTCCAGACAAATTGAGAGAAATCTCTTGCGAATATCGATTCGAAAAGTACATCAAATCTTTATCCACGTTTCAGTGTGTGTTACACATACGTATATTATATAAGCTTGGTTTGTTTTTTAACATAGAAAATCATGTAGATATGTATATTATTATTGTTATCAGGTAATGCTCGGGCATACAGCAATTTGTGTCATATATAAATCAGTGGATAGCAGCAAAATGAAACAGGTTAGAGCCCAAAGTCATAAAACAGCAGAGAAAGGAAAAAAATGATAGGCTAACAGTCAAGCAATTCTGTGTCACACTGAAAATGCAGATAGGCTACGACAAACAATATTTTGCTTCATTGTGTCAGTGATAAACATTTTCCTAAAAAGTGCAGAAAATCGAGCCAAAGCTAAAACTGACTTATTGAAGATTGGAGTCGATACGATTATGCATATCTTCTTTTCTTCTGATTTGCAGTCTTTTTCGATTATATTGCTGACGTAAAAATCGAAGAAATGGCAAATCACAAGGTTCTAATGATAACAATGGACAATAACTTATCTTGGTCAAAACACAGAGAAAGTCTAACAAAACACAGCGACGCGCTCTCCCTGAGGGAGAGCAGCCCGAGCTTCACACAGAGAAATCTGTTGTGATAAATAGTAGTAAAGAAGCAACAATAATGTCATACAGAGAAAGAGTTATATAGTGACTGAAGTGTAATACAAACATAATACAAATATGTACGATACTATGTGGGTGATTCGGAATATATGGACGATAAGGGGCTGGACACTCCTTGGTGTAAGTTTACACCAAAAAGGAGTTACAATATCCTTGGTGTAAGTTTACACCAAAAAGGAGTTACAATATCCTTGGTGTAAGTTTACACCAAAAAGGAGTTACAATATCCTTGGTGTAAGTTTACACCAAAAAGGAGTTACAATATCCTTGGTGTAAGTTTACACCAAAAAGGAGTTACAATATCCTTGGTGTAAGTTTACACCAAAAAGGAGTTACAATATCCTTGGTGTAAGTTTACACCAAAAAGGAGTTACAATTATATGACCATCGTTTACTTGAGAGGGAAATAAATGTCCATGAAGTATTTGTGTTGTCTATAAATTGTTACTTTAAGAATACTAGGAAGGGAAATAATATCCATGAAGCGCGTGTGTTGTCTATGGAATCGTTACTTCAAGAATCTTGTCAACTGCTCTCATGGCATGCAATGTAAAAACAGAGTGCGAGGATGGACAGAATGATACATGTTCCAGTAGCGGTGACCACTGCAGCGGGCTCACAGCGCTTTGTGACCGATGTTATAAGGTTGTTGACAGCATGTATGGATTTGTCACTGAGAAAACGAATCGCAACGAGATAGCTGATGATTACTGTAAGTCCATTGGAGGCAGATTAGGTTCGCCGAAGTGTGTTTTTGAATGGTATAGAAATAGAAACACACGAAACAATTTGGTTGGTTTATTCATTGGAGACAAACGATTGCAAAATATGTATATACACTGTTCAATTCACGAAGACAGAACAGTTGTTCATAATTCCAATTATTTATGTCCCTTTGATCTACCGACCGTTACTGAAGCAGTACGTTTTTGTATAGTCAGCTATGAATTTTGTTTAGGTGTTGAATCCTGTGAATCTCAAGGAAATCATCATTTTTACTTGGGGACAGTTTGTGAATTCACACAAAACAGGACAGATACAAACGTTCATCTCACTCAAGGAATCTCTTTTACCAACAAGAATGTCTTGCTGTCTGAAGGACAGCTGTATCTGTGCCCTGATGGTCAGATGACTCACTCTTTTTTTTCTGTGTGGCTCTCACCATCATGAAGTCTGTGGCAAAGAAGACACAAAGCTGTGTACTTTCTCTGGTCAGTTGCCAAACACCGATACATTTGACTCTTCAGATCGTCAGTTTCATGCAAACCACTCATTTTTATGTGCGAATGATCGCAAAACGATACCATACTCTCTGGTGTGTGACTTCATAAATGACTGTGAGGATAAGATCGATGAATCCTTTTGTGAACACCCTGTTTGTATCAATGCTTTTAGATGTGCCAACAGTCAGTGTGTGACCTATGACGGGGTATGTGATCGAGTGTTCCATTGTCTGGATGAGTCGGATGAACAGAACTGTCGTCAAGTTAGATTCACGAGCATTCCAAGACAATCAGTTCCACCTCCAGCTCTTGTTAACTTCGATGGCATCAGATACTTCATCTCCACTCCAATGAATTTCAACGAGTCCTGTCCCGACAGCCACTATCGCTGTCCTGGTGACGTCAATAACTGCCTACCTGTCTACACACGGTGCAATGGGATGTATGACTGTATTGACCATGAGGATGAAGAGGGGTGTGAACAACTGATATGTCCAGGACTTTTTCGGTGCAGACATTCAACAATGTGTTTACATAGTGACCACATTTGTGATGGTTGGCCTCACTGCTCAATGAATGATGATGAATTAGGATGTGACATAACCTGTCCTGTGAACTGTTTGTGTCATGGTCACTCATTTTTGTGTCCTCAGCCTTTCTCTGCAGCTCTCTTCCCTCAGCTCCGCTACCTGGATGCTACAGGTTCAGGTATGACACCAACAGATGTGATTAACAATATCTTCCTTATTGCTGTGGTTTTTGTACACTGTTCTATAACATAAATTTCTCAAACACACTTGGTAAATATCTTTGATCTTAGTCGTAATAAACTGTAATATGTCAGCCTGACTTCTCTTCTTGGGTTACACGATCTCAAGTCACTCTCCCTGTCGAACAATCCCCTTACCTCTCTTCACATTGGTCTCTCATCTGTTAACCAGGACAGCGCACTCACAGTGCTGGATTTGTCCCACACTATGCTGACAGTGTTTGACTCTAATGTTCTGTCATCATTTCACCGCATACAGAAACTGAATTTAACGTTTACTTCCGTTCACACAATCAGCTCATCTGGGTTTAGCTTCACACCACAGTTAACTGAACTCTACATGGATGGCAGCCCTGTTAAACTGTTTCCACCTGACATATTCAAGGCTGTTTCTACATTGCACTTTATATCCACAGAAAATTACAAACTTTGCTGCACTGAAATACTTCCCGACACTTTTGATGATTATGGTTCAGCTTGCATTGCCCCAAAAGATGAAATATCTTCATGTAAAGATCTGTTGCAGTCATGGACGTACCGTGGATTTCTGTGGCTGATCGCCTGTCTGTCTCTGACAGGTAACGTCTTCTGCTGTTGTGCTCGGATGTTTGTGAAGAGCATGACGTCTTCAAGTGGATTCAGTGTGTTTGTCTTAAGCCTAACCATGGCTGATTTTCTGATGGGTGTGTATATTGCTATCATTGGAGTGGCTGACGAACGGTTCCGTGGACAATACCTTCACAATGATGATGCATGGAAAAGCAGTGTGACTTGTAAGACAGCTGGCTTTTTGTCTCTGTTGTCCAGTGAGGTATCTGCCTTTAGTATATGGCTTATTACACTGGATCGTTTTATTGTCCTTCGCTTTCCTTTTAGCACCAAGAGGT
>NC_134908.1:21366003-21371003 GCF_041734735.1 Babylonia areolata
CCTCATCCTCATTGTCATCATCATCATCATCATTATCATCACATTACCATTATCGTGGTTTATTGTATACGTGTTTGTTTTATCCAGTCTGGACTATTTGCACATTAAACGCAATGCAAGAGTTTGTCACACACACACACACACACACACACACACTCACATACACATACATGCACGCGCAATAAATACGCACACAAGCGCGCGCGTGCGTGCGTGTGTACGTGCGTGCGTGCGTGTTTGTGTGTGTGTGTGCGTGCGTGACCGTTCCTGGCTGAATGACATAGGAAACGAATGATGAGCGCCTGCCAAAAGGCAGCTGCCAGACAAGTAGTCTGTTGTGGGAATCCTTTGTTTGTTAAAGAACTTGGTCTGTGACAAAGGACAGGCGTTTATATAGACCACTAGACCTTGCGTGCTGGTCTGGACGCTAGTCATTCGGATGAGACGATAAACCGAGGCCCCGTGTGCAGCATGCACTTAGCGCACGTAAAAGAACCCACGGCAACAAAAGGGTTGTTCCTGGCAAAATTCTGTAGAAAAATCCACTTCGATAGGAAAAAATGCAAAAAAATTGGGTGGCGCTGTAGTATGGCGACGCGCTCTCCTTGGGGAGAGCAGCCCGAATTTCACACAGAGAAATCTGCTGTGATAAAAAGAAATACAAATACAAATCTATATTATTTAACCAGTTGGTCAATACAATCACCTTAATTCTTTCACTATCGCAGGCAACATTAGCTGATACAAAGGGCTGACGTCAAAAGGGTAAAAAAACCGAGAAAAAAAGAAGCCTAATTATATGCAAACTGCATTTACTGTTATATTTATATTTTTTGTATTCTCTAAACTTGGCACTTTGACCTCTTATTCTGACACAACAACAACAGGAGTCATTATTATCATTTTTTGTTCAAACAGAAACTTCTTTTGCTAAGCATGGAATTTTTATTTATTTTGCAAACGTTTTGGTGCAGATAGTAAAAAAGGGAAATTACTCTGTAATTAATACTAGGGGACTTAATTCGCTTTAAACTTATCTTTCTCATCTTAAACATTACATTTTGAAATTATACACAATACATAAAAAGCTTGGATTTTTTTTTTCAGTGTATCACAAGTGAGTCTTGAAGGCCTTGCCTCTCTTGTTTTTTTTGTTTTTTTTTTAACCACATAGAGACGTGGCGGCGAAAGAGTTAACTCACCTTCTTCTTCTGTTCTTCTTCTGCGTTCACTCGTATGCACACGAGTGGGCTTTTACGTGTATGACCGTTTTTACCCCCGCCATGTAGGCAACCATACTCCGTTTTCGGGGGTGTGCATGCTGGGTATGTTCTTGTTTCCATAACCCACCGAACGCTGACATGGATTACAGGATCTTTAACGTGCGTATTTGATCTTCTGCTTGCATATACACACGAAGGGGGTTCAGGCACTAGCAGGTCTGCACATATGTTGACCTGGGAGATCGTAAAAATCTCCACCCTTTACCCACCTGGCGCCGTCACCGTGATTCGAACCCGGGACCCTCAGATTGACAGTCCAACGCTTTAACCACTCGGCTATTGCGCCCGTCAGTTAACTCACCGACCAGAGCCGACACAGACATCACCAGCAGCAGGCCGTCCCACCCGTACTCGGGCAACGTCAGACTCTTCAGGATAGGCAGCAGGAGCGACTCTGCGGTCTGAAGGAGAAGTAGAAGACGACGTACTGTGTGTGGTTGCATACATAGCAGGGTAAAATGCATACACGTAAGAAGAAGAAGAAGAAGAAGAAAAAGAAGAAGAAGAAGAAAAAGAAGAAGGAAAAGAAGGAGGAGGAGAAGGGGGAGGAGAAGAAGAAGAAGGAGGAGGAGGAGAAGGAGGGGGAGGAGAAGAAGAAGGAGGAGGGGGAGGAGAAGAAGAAGGAGGAGGAAGAGGAGAAGGAGGAGAAGAAGAAGAAGGAGGAGGAGGGGGAGGAGAAGAAGGAGGAGGAGGAGGAAGAGGAAGAGGAGCAGAAAAAGAAGGAGGAAGAGGAAGAGGAGAGGGAGGAGAAGAAGAAGGAGGAGGGGGAGGAGAAGAAGAAGGAGAGGAGGAGGAGGAGAAAGGGAGGAGAAGAAGGAGGAGGAGGAGGAAGAGGAAGAGGAGCAGAAAAAGAAGGAGGAAGAGGAAGAGGAGAGGGAGGAGAAGAAGACGAAGGAGGAGGAGGAGGAGGAGGGGGAGGAGAAGAAGAAGCAGGAGGAGAAGAAGAAGGAGAAGAAGAAGAAGAAGAAGAAGAAGAAGAAGATGATGATGATGATGATGATGATGATGATAAAAATTCATTTACTGACCAATCAAAAGGAACAGGACTAAAGACATAACCTTGGTCAACACCAATCACATATGCACACACTGAATATAACCACGAAACTGTATAACCTGGCTCGTACAACTTCTTACATACTTTTAATACATCATAACATTTTCACCTTTGATATCATGGTTTAACAAAATCACTGAAAAGATTCTTAAAGTTGTATCAAATGCCATTTCAAAATCAATAAACGCCACATGAAGACAGAAAATACTCACGGCGGAGGTCCATAGCAGGGAAAGGTTGGCGACCAGGTGATCCTTGCCGAAGTACAGGTTGCAGCTGATCATGAGGAACATAGGTAGGGCCGACACCCACGTGAAGAGCAGCACGGTGAACAGGTAATACAGTGCCTCCCCTGTCAAAAGCGCCACCCTCCAAAAAGCCAGGAAGATGCACACCAAAGAAGACTGCACTATTGCCGCTGTCTGAGGATACACGCACGCACGTGCACGTGCACGCGCGCGTGCAACACACACACACACACACACACACACACACACACACACACACACACACACACAAATACATACATGCCAGTTAAAGAAAGCAGTTGTTGCACGCACGCACGCACGCACACACACACACACACACACACACACACACACACACACACACACACACACACGCATGTACATATGCTTATCTCACTACCCGTTCGAAATGAAATATAATTAAACGGCTTGAAATAGAGTGTCGTTTAGCGAGGAATACCCATGCAGACACCCAGAGCACTCAACAGTGATTATGATGATGATGATGACGACGACGACTACGACGATGATGATAATGATGATGATGATTATGAAGATGACGACGATGATGATGATGATGGTGGTGGTGGTGGTTATGATGATGACTATGATGATGGTGATGGTGATGACGATGATGATGATAATGATGATGACGACGACGACGATGATGATGATTATGACGCTGTTGGCGATGATGACGATATGATGGTGGTGGTGGTGGTGACAACGACGACGACGATGATGATAATGATGATGATGATGACAACGACTACGATGATGGTGATGGTAATGACGATGATAGTCATGATGATGTCAATGACGACGACGACGATGGCGATGATGGTGACGATGCCGATGATAACGATGATGATGACCTTGTTGACCACGCAGCCCCACACAGGTCTGTCAGAAGTGATGATAGCGATGATGATGAAGACAACGACGACAACAATGATGATATGATTACGACGACAATGACTACGTATGATGATGGTGATAGGTGACGACGATGGTGATGATGATAACGATGACGATAACGACCTGAAAGGAGTATCGGTTGACCACGAATCCCCACACGGGTCTGCCCACAGCACTTAGCAGGGAGCCCACAGTTCCCATGGAAACCAGCAACATGTCGTTCCGGATCTCTGTCTGTCCCAGCTCCTGGGGGGTCACAGGGACCATCATCATGAGGGAGAAGAAGGAGGAGGAGGAGGAAAAGAAGAAGGAAGAGGAGGAGAAGGAGGAGGAGGAGAAGGAGGAGCAGGCAGAAAAGAAGAAGAAGGAGGAGGAGGAGGAGGAGGAGGAAAAGAAGAAGGAAGAGGAGGAGAAGGAGGAGGAGAAGGAGGAGCAGGCAGAAAAGAAGAAGAAGGAGGAGGAGAAGCAGGAGGAAAAGAAGAAGGAAGAGGAGGAGGAGGAGAAGGAGGAGGAGGAGAAGGAGGAGGAGCAGGAGGAGAAGAAGACCAAGAAGGAGAATGAAGAATGAGAAGGAGGAAGAGGAGGAGAAGAAGAAGGAGGAGGAAGAGGAGGAGAAGGAGGAGGAGGAGAAGGAGGAGCAGGAGGAGAAGCAGAAGAAGGAGGAGCAGGAGGAGAAGCAGGAGGAAAAGAAGAAGGAGGAGAAGGAGAAGCAGGAGGAGAAGCAGAAGAAGGAGGAGGAGGAGAAGGAGGAGGAAAAGAAAAAGAAGGAAGAGGAGGAGGAGGGGCGGGAGGAGCAGGAGGGAGGAGGAGAAGAAGACCAAGAAGGAGAATGAAGAATGAGGAGGAACAGGATGAGAAAAAGAAGGAGGAGAAGGAAGAGAAGACTAAGAAGAAGAAGGAGAATGAAGGAGGAGGAGGAGGAGGAGGAAAAGAAGACCAAGAAGAAGGAGAATGAAGAAGAAGGAGGAGGAGAAGAAGAAGGAGGAGGAAGAGGAGGAGAAGGAGGAGGAGAAGAAGACCAAGAAGAAGGAGAATGAAGAAGAAGAAGGAGGAGGAGGAGGAGACCAAGACGAAGAAGGAGAATGAAGAAGAAGGAGGAGGAGAAGAAGACCAAGAAGAAGCAGGAGAAAGAAGAAGAAGAAGAAGAAGGAGGAAAGAAGACCAAGAGGAAGAGGGAGGAGGAGGAGGTGGGGGAGGAGAAGAAGAAGAGCAAGAATATGACAAGGACAAGAAGAAGAAGGAGAAGGAGGGGCAGAAGGAGGAGGGAGAAGGAGGAGAAGAAGAAAGAGAAGCAGGAGGAGGACGACGACGACAACGAAGAAGATGAGTAAAAGAAGGTGGAGGAGAGAAGAAGACCAAGAAGAAGAAGGGGGAGGAGATGGAGGAGGTGGGGGATGAGAAGAAGAAGAAGAAGAAGAAGAAGAAGAAGAAGAAGAAGAAGAAGAAGAAGAAGAAGGAGAAGAAGAAGAAGAAGAACAACAAGGAGAAGAAGAA
>NC_134908.1:21373503-21378503 GCF_041734735.1 Babylonia areolata
AGAGAGGGAGAGAGATAAAGAGGGAGAGAGACAGACGGACGGAAAGAGAGAGAGAGAGACAGATACAGAGAGAAGACAGAGACAGAGAGAGAGAGAGAGAGAGAGAGACAGAGAGGGAGAGAGACAGACGGACGGAAAGAGAGAGAGAGAGACAGATACAGAGAGAAGACAGAGACAGAGAGAGAGATAGAGAGGGAGAGAGACAGACGGACGGAAAGAGAGAGAGAGAGAGAGAGATGGGAGACAAACGAGCGACAGTTTTACCCAGAGAGAGAGAGACAGACAGACAGACAGACAGACAGAGACAGAGACAGAGAGAGACAGAAACGGAGAGAGAGATAAAAAGTGACAGATACAGAGAGAAGACAGAGACAGACAGACAGACTGAGAGAGACAGACAGACAGAGAGAGACAGAGACATAGAGAGAGGCAGAGACGGAGAGAGAGACAGATACAGAGAGAAGATAGAGACACAGAGAGAGAGAGATAGAGAGGGAGAGAGACAGACGGACGGAAAGAAAGAGAGAGACAGAGAGATGGGAGACAAACGAGCGACAGTTTTACCCAGAGAGAGAGAGACAGACAGACAGACAGAGACAGAGACAAAGAGAGACAGAAACGGAGAGAGAGAGATAAAAAGAGACAGATACAGAGAGGGAGAGAGACAGACAGACGGAGAGAGAGAGAGAGAGAGAGAGAGAGAGAGAGAGAGAGAGAGAGAGAGAGAGAGCACCAAAAAACAGACAAACGAACGACAGTTTTACCCAAAAGCCTTGTACGTTCCTGGCGGAGTTGTCCCTTTGGACAGTGAACAGTGATCTCCCTTTAAACGTTTCCTTTCAGCACCGGAAGTTGCGTGGTCCGGTTCGACGCGTGATATGACGTCGTTAGCTGTCTGCGAGAACGGCAACAACATCCAATCAAATCAAGTTATTCATAATTATGGTAAAACTACTGCTACCACTGTTACCACTTGTAATCAGTTCACAAGTGGAGTGATGGCCTAGAGGTAACGCGTCCACATAGGAAGCGAGAGAATCTGAGCGCGCTGGTTCGAATCACGGCTCAGCCGCCGATATTTTCTCCCCCTCCACTAGACCTTGAGTGGTGGTCTGGACGCTAGTCATTCAGATGAGACGATAAACCGAGGTCCCGTGTGCAGCATGCACTTAGTGCACGTAAAACAACGCACGGCAACAAAAGGATTGTTCCTGGTAAAATTCTGAAGGAAAATCCACTTCGACAGGAAAAACAAATAAAACTGCACGCAGGAAAAAATACAAAAAAAATGGGTGGCGCTGTAGTGTAGCGACGCGCTCTCCCTGGGGAAAGCAGCCCGAATTTCATGCAGAGAAATCTGTTGTGACGAAAAGAAAGAAATACGAAATACAATGCTGAATTATATACAATAATCATCATCCATCATCCTCCTCCATCATCCTCCTCCTCGTCCTCCTCCTCCTCCTCGTCCTCCTCCTCCTCGTCATCCTCCTCCTCCTCCTCATTCTCATCATCATCATCCTCATCATCAATCTCATCCTCCTCCTCCTCCTCCTCCTCATCATCATCCTCATCATCATCAATCTCATCCTCCTCATCCTCATCATCAATCTCATCCTCATCATCATCGTCCTCATCCTCATCCTCATCATCATCCTCATCAATCTCATCCTCATCTTCCTCATCCTCATCATCAATCTCATCCTCATCCTCATCCTCGTCCACATCCTCCTCTTCTTCTTCATCCTCCTCCTCCTCTTTCTCCTCTTCCTCTTCGTTTGTGGGCTGCAACTCCCTCGATAATTCATGTCTCATATGTACGAATGAGTTTTCATGTGTATGCTTTTTACCTTGACACGTAGGCAGCCACACTCCGTTTTCAGTTGGGGGTGCATGCTGTGTATCTTCTTATTCATTTTTTTGTAATCTATCGAACGCTGACGTTACTCAAATACTAGTTGTAATAATGGTGATAATACATATGATACTACTAAAAATATAGCACAATGGAAACAAAAAACCCTGCTACTACTGTACTGTCTCTCTCTCTCTCTCTCTTCCTCCCTCCCCCTCTCTCTCCTAACTCACCATCTCTCTCTCTTTCTCCCTCTCTCACCCTTCACTCTCACTCCCCTCTCTCCCCCCTCTCTCTCTTCCCTCTCTCTTTCTCTCTATCTCCCCTCTCTCTCTCTCCTTCTCTCTCCCCCTCCATCACCCCTCTCCCTCCCCCCATATCTCTCCCCACCTCCATTCCCCCTCTCTCTCTTTTCTCTGCTTCCCCACCTCCATCATCTCTCTCTCTCTCCCCACCTCCATTCCCCCTCTCTCTTCTCTCTCTCTCTCCACCTCCACCCCCTATCTCTTTCTCTCTCTCTCCACCTCCATCCTCTCTCTCTCTCTTCTCTCTCTCTCTCCCCACCTCCACCCCCTATCTCTTCTCTCTCTCCCCACCTCCATTCCCTCTCTCTTCTCTCTCTCCCCACCTCCATCATCTCTCTCTCTCTCTCTCTTCTCTCTCTCTCTCTCCCCACCTCCACACCCCCTATCTCTTCTCTCTCTCTCCACCTCCACTCCCTATCTCTTCTCTCTCTCTCTCCACCTCCATCCTCTCTCTCTCTCTCTCCCCACCTCCATCCACCCACCCCCTTCTCTCTCTCTCTTCTCTCTCTCCCTCTCTGTGCCCCACTCACTAGCTCACCTCAGACGAGGGAGGTGGAGGGGGTCTCATTCCCCACACAGACAATGGTAGCAACACGGCATAAAGGGCGGTAAGCAGCAGAAAACTGAAAGGGGTTCTGTCAAGGATGTCACCTTGGCTGAAATATCTGTGGGTCGAACCAACAACAAAAAAATAGATCAAATAGAATGTTTCTAAAAAATAAAAATAAAAATAAAAATAATGATAATAATTTTTTTTTTAAATCTAAGATGTTCCTCGCATAATTTTGTTAAAAAAAGTCCACTCATAGTAAAAGTAAAACAACTGCATTTGCAGACAGAATAAAAAAGAAATGTAAGAAAAACGGTTGCGTTTCACTGCGACGAACTTTGGAAAATAGCCAGAATTTCATTACACAGAGGAATCAGCTGTGACAAAAAAAAAAAAAAAAAAAAAAAAAATCAATATTATGCCATACTATACCAAACTATACTATATCATTCCATACCATACAACACAATGCAATGCAATACAGTATAATACAGCGGTACAGAGAGGAAGTGAAAAATAAACAAATAGATAAATAATAAAACAAAAACCGTCTCAAAACATGGAAAAGAAAAAAAAGAAAAAAGAAAAAAAAACAACACCTTCAGCTCCATGATATCGTGTTGAGCAGATCGTAATTGTGACGAGAACTGGATGATTAAATCACACAAGTGTTTGATGTGTTATGCCCAGAAAGACAGAACTCAGTCTGTGTGTGTGTGTGTGTGTGTGTGTGTGTGTGTGTGAAGTCAAGTCAAGTCAAGTCAAGTCAAGATTTTATTCCATGATGGTAAATTGAATAAGCAATAATTGCTTTTTTTTATAATTTTTTTTTTACATCAAGCCATCATTGTGTGTGTGTGTGTGTGTGTGAGTGTGTGTGTGTGTGTGTCTGCCCCCCCTCTCTCTCTCTCTCTCTTAAAAAAACAAAAACAAAAACAAAACAAAACAGACAAATAAACCCGATCAATCAAACAAACAAACAAACAAACAAAAAAGCGTACTCACCTCCCTTGTGAATAAACTTTATCCGGGGCCCTGTTCTCTGGATTGATAAAAGCGGAAATGACGAAATTCCACAGCACTGCACCTCCCCCGAAACCCGAATTCACAAACCCGTACACGAGACTTAAGTTGCGAAAATTGTGCTGAAAAAAAGAAAAGAAGAAAAAAAAGAAGAATGATTGAAATAAGGACTGAACGACAGAGTGAAAATTACACAAACACTTAACTCACTCAGTACGGCCAGTCCTCTCTTCTCCTCCACACAGACCCCTCGGATGTCCAGTGGGTGTCTGAATGACCCAACCTTTAGCTTCCGTCGTCAGAACTGTGGTATTCTTTGTCAACATTCACCTCTTCAGTATAAGAGCGTTCCGCTTGCAATATTTTGATGATGGTAATTGGGATGAAACGCTGTTAATGTCGTCTCTTTCGCCGTTCGTATGGAGAGAGTTAACCCAGCGATAATTGGGTGGCAGAATGGTTAAGACGCTTATCTGCCATTACAGTGTCACGGCGAGGGTGTGGGTTCGAATCCCGCTCTCGTCACACGTCCTTCCTCCCAAGTTTGACTGGAAAATCAAGCCGAGCGTTTAGTTATGCGGGTGAGACCAGATAAACCGAGGTCCCGTGTGCAGCACGCACTTAATAATGATAGTAATAAATAATAATAATAATGGTATTTATATAGCGCTGGATCTTGTGCAGAGACAAATCAAAGCGCTTTCGCACCAGTCGTTCACACGCATGCATAACTCTAAAACTGTAGAAACTAAAGACAAGGAAGGGCAGGCAAGGGAGGCTATTTTGGGAAGAGGTGGGTTTTAAGGCCAGACTTGAAAGAGCTGAGTGTAGAGACTTGACGAAGCGAAAGAGGAAGTTCATTCCAACTGCAAGGTCCAGAGACAGAGAAAGAACGGCGGCCAACAGCCGAGTGTTTGAATCTGGGTATGCGTAAACAGAGTGGATCCGAAGCCGATCGTAGTGAGCGAGATGGAGTGTAGATGTGAAGGCAGCCGCAGAGATAGGAAGGGGCAGTTTTGTGAATGCATCTATAACATAAGGAGCTGATCTTGTACTTTATTCCGTGTGAGACAGGGAGCCAGTGGAGATGTTGTAAAAGAGGAGTGATGTGCTCAGATCTTTTCTTTCTGGCACACTGAAAAAAGAGCCAATGGCAGCATAACGATTGTGCTCTGACAACATTCTTCAGATGAAATCCACTCTGGCTCCGGGTACACAGATATACGAGCATTCGCTCAAGGCCTGACATAGCGTGTTGGGTAATGCT